>NC_057812.1:231161184-231166623 GCF_018294505.1 Triticum aestivum | reverse complement strand
ACCGACTCACCGGAGTGCGTGCACCGCCGCCTCGGGCCGCGTGCCACCGAAAACCTAGATCTCGGGGTTGTTTTTTTCTCTAAGTCCCCGGATTTTCTAGTCCATGTGCTCATGTTCATAGCCTCGTAATTTTGCATCCGTAGCTCCGATTCATGCATATAGCATATCAAAATGTTCATCTCAGAGATTAAATCATTTCATTCCATCGCATCATTTTCATTTGAGTTTATCTTGATGCCCGAAATGCTGTTAGAAGAGTGCTACTTGAGATAATTGTCAGATCTGCTGCTCCATTTAGGTTTTTGTCATTTTTGCCATGATTAATGTGTGCATGATATGCCCTGATGCTCTACATATGTTTTGTTAAGGGTTTGTCATCTTTCCAGAGGTGCAACCCATGTATTTTTGTGATGTGTGTGGTGACTAGTGCAAGCTTGCAAAGTGGTGCACTTAGTAATTCTGATTTCAGGGACTTAGTAATTCCACTAAGTCCTTGATCTGTTTATCTCATGATGCCATATGTTTATGTTGTTTTCTAGTGATCCGTGCCTCTTTTGAGGATGATCAGTAAGGATGTTTTGTTAATCTTGTAGTGCTCTATCCATCAAAGTCTTTGTTTGCAATTATGGAGCACCCTAGCTTGAGTCAATCGAGCTCTACTTTTGCTACTTTGTGAATCTGGGCAGATTGTCAACTTGTTTGAAATTTTGCCGATGATGTTGTAGTTGATCCGTGCATGCTATGCTATTATTCTTGCCATTTCTAGCTTGCATTTTGTGTGTTCTTAATGGGTGTATGCTTGTCTTGCCATTACTTGCACCGTAGTGAGTGCATCGAGCTCGTAAACATGCCTACTTGATATCTGTTTTCAGCATGTGCCAGTTTTCACAGTCTGAAAACTGATTATGTTTTTGCTATGTTCACATGCTTGCAATTGTATTTTCTGATCCCTTTTGGTTCAAGGTCAGTAAGGGACTTTTGTTAAGCTCTTTGAGTAGCTCCATGCCATGCTTTACTTTGCCATGTTCAGGTCCTGTAGCATGTAGTTTTGTTGCTCCGAAGAGTGCTACCTGATCTGAAATTCCAGACAAGTGTTAATTTCACTAAGTCTGAGATCTGTTTGCCATATGCATTTTTGCCATGCTTGTTTGAACCTGTTAATGGATGAATTGGCCGTAGCTCAGTGCTAGACTTTTGTTAATCATCTTGAATGCATCCCTGCCGTGTATTTTGTTTGTCATGTTTGGGTGCTGTAGCATGTTCATCTCATTGCATTTAGATGGCTACTTACTGTAAATCGCAGACCGGTGTCATTTTTGAATCGCTTGCCATTTCCAAACCGTAACTCCGATTCCGGTGTTCTTTACATCGTTTTCAAGCGATTTCATCTCATCTTTCCAGTGGCACACTTGGATTTTCATCTCGAGGCCAGGTTCTTGCATTTCCTGTCATATCTTGCATTTTGCATCCCGCATCACATCCCGCATAGCATATCATCATTGCATCATATTGCTTGATCCTTGCACGTGGTTGATTGTGTCGTTGTTTCTTGTTTGTCTTGTTTTGGTAGAGCCGGGAGACGAGTTCGCTAACGAGGAACCCGTTGAGTTTGCTTTCGAGGATCCAGTCAACTCTGACAACTGTGCAGGCAAGATGATCATACCCTCGAAATCACTACTATCTTTACTATGCTAGTTTGCTCGCTCTTTTGCTATGCCATTGATACGATGCCTAACACTTGATTTCAAGCCTCCCAAATTGCCATGTTAAACTCTAACCCACCATGTCCTTGCAAACCGTTGATTGGCTATGTTACCGCTTTGCTCAGCCCCTCTTATAGCGTTGCTAGTTGCAGGTGAAGATTGGAGGCCGTTCCTTGTTGGAACATTTATTTACTTGTTGGGATATCATTATATTATCTTGTTATCTTAATGCATCTATATACTTGGTAAAGGGTGGAAGGCTCGGCCTCTCGCCTAGTGTTTTGTTCCACTCTTGCCGCCCTAGTTTCCATCATATCGGTGTTATGTTCCCGGATTTTGCGTTCCTTACGCGGTTGGGTTATAATGGGAACCCCTTGATAGTTCGCCTTGATTAAAGCTTTTCCAGCAATGCCCAACCTTGGTTTTACCATTTTCCACCTAGCCTCTTTTTCCCTTGGGTTTCCGGAGCCCGAGGGTCATCTTATTTAACCCCCCCGGGCCAGTGCTCCTCTGAGTGTTGGTCCGACCGAGTAGACTGCGGGGCCACCTCGGGGCAACTTGAGGGTTGGTTTTACTCGTAGGATGTCTCATCTGAGTGTGCCCTGCGAAAGAGATATGTGCAGCTCCTATCGGGATTTGTCGGCACATTCGGGCGGTGTTGCTGGTCTTGTTTTAACCTGTCGAAGTGTCTTGAAGAACCGAGATACCGAGTCTGATCGGAACGTCTTGGGAGGAGGTCTATTCCTTCGTTGACCGTGAGAGCTTGTCATGGGCTAAGTTGGGACTCCCCTGCAGGGATTTGAACTTTCGAAAGCCGTGCCCGCGGTTATGGGCAGATGGGAATTTGTTAATGTTCGGTTGTACATAACTTGAACCTTAACTTAATTAAAATGAATCAACTGAGTGTGTTACCGTGATGGCCTCTTCTTGGCGGAGTCCGGGAAGTGGACACGGTGTTGGAGTAATGTTTGCGCAGGTTGCTCTCTAGTTTCTTGCTCGTGCTTTGCCTCCTCTTCTCGCTCTCTTTTGCGAATAAGTTAGCCACCATATATGCTAGTCGCTTGCTGCAGCTCCACATATATTTACCTTGCCATACCTATAAGCTTAAATAGTCTTGATCGCGAGGGTGCGAGATTGCTGAGTCCCTGTGGCTCACAGATTACTATTACACCAGATGCAAGGCCTGATGATTCCGCTCCAGGTGACGCGCTTGAGCTCAAGTGGGAGTTCGACGAAGACTCTCAATGTTACTATGTTTCCTTTCCTGATGATCAGTAGTGGTGCCCAGTTGGGGGTGATCGGGACCGTGTCGCATGTTGGGTTATCTTTTATTTTGGCGCCATAGTCGGGCCATGAGTGTTTGGATGATGTAATGATATTTATGTACTTGATTGACGTGGCGAGTGTAAGCCAACTATGTTATCTCCCCTTTATGATTTATATTACATGGGATGTTGTGAAGATTGCCTAACTTGTGACATATGCCTTCAATGCGATTATGCCTCTAAGTCGTGCCTCGACACGTGGGAGATATAGTCGCATCGAGGGTGTTACAAGTTGGTATCAGAGCCTTCCCCGACCTTAGGAGCCCCATTGCTTGATCGTTTTTAGTGGCCGAGTTGTGTCTAGAAAAAAATGTTTTGAGTCATTTAGGAATTATATATCGGAGAGTTTAGGAATTCTTTTTACTTCCCAGTCTCCTCATCGCTCTGGTAAGGCATCCTGACGTAGAGTTTTGACTATTCCCTTCTCAAATTTCACTAAATTTTTTTTGTAGGATCACGCAGGTATCTTGGAATCGTTCTGATGGTTTTATGATGAGAACATTATCTTGGTGCCTCCTGTCAGGGGTTTAGTGGAAGTGTCCCGGGGAGTTGAGCTATGAGGTGTTGTCATCATAATTTTATCATTGCAGTTCTGTAATACCCGAGTTTAGTACGCCGACATCCAAAATCTCTTTTATGCAGTTCGTTGGTGAGATAACCTTGACGCCACCCAGTACTGGGGCGGGAGTTCGGGAGTATCGCCATAACTTGTATAATGGATGCTTTTCGAAGGTTGAGATAGATGGTTTCCGAAGGTTTCTTGGTTATGTGTTGAAGGATGGATACAGCTGGATGTAGGATTTGCTAGTTTGGGTGAGATATTATGCTTCCCCTGTATCCCCAACACCTGATTGCATAACTGGAAAGGTTCGGGAGTTTCATAGGTGGGAATTCTAGTAGCTCTAGTTCTTCTTCCACGGATATTGGTTTGAGATTGGGATTTCTTACCGATTATTCGTTCCTTATGCTGAATTCTCCTACAACAACAGTTTTCAAGCAAGTTCGGGCAAGTCCCCATTTGAAATTCTGTATGGCAGGAAGTGCCGTACTCCTCTCAACTGGTCTGAAACCGGTGAACGTCAGCTTTTGGGTAATGACTTAATCACAGAGGCAGAGGAAATGTGCAAAGTCATTCGTGATAACCTCAAAGCAGCCCAATCCCGTCAGAAGAGCTACTATGATAGTAAGCACCGTGATTTGGCTTTCGAGATCGGAGATCATGTTTACCTCCGTGTCTCTCCTATGAAAGGTACTCGTCGCTTCGGTATCAAAGGGAAGCTTGCCCCTAGATACGTGGGACCTTTCAAGATTGTCAGCAAGAGAGGCGACCTCGCCTATCAACTCGAGCTTCCTTCAAACTTTGCAAATGTTCATGACATGTTCCATGTCTCTCAGCTCCGAAAGTGCTTCAAGACTCCTGACCGCACCGTCAACTTCGAGGACATTGATCTCCAAGAAGATCTCTCTTATCGTGAGCACCCAGTTGCTATTCTTGAAGAGACTGAACGCAAGACTCGCAACAAGTCAATCAAATTTCTCAAAGTCAAGTGGTCACACCATTCCGACCATGAAGCTACCTGGGAACGCGAGGATCACCTCCGTTCTGAGTACCCGGCGTTCTTTCAGTCCTAGATCTCGGGAAGAGATCCTTTCGTAGTGGTGGAGTGTTGTAACACCCGGGATGTAACTTTCCCAATTTGTACTCCAACTCTTGCTGTTTCGGCGTTAAGTTATTTTATTATCTCGGGTTCGGGTCTTTGTCTCCGTGTGTTGTTATCGTTGTCATGCATCTCATATCATGTCATCATGTGCATTGCATTTGCATACGTGTTCATCTCATGCATTCGAGCATTTTCCCCGTTGTCCGTTTTGCATTCCGGTGCTTCGTTCTCCTCCGGTGGTCATTTCTACCTTTCTTTCGTGTGTGGGGATTAAACATTTCCGGATTGGACCGAGACTTGCCAAGCGGCCTTGGTTTACTACCGGTAGACCGCCTGTCAAGTTTCGTATCATTTGGACTTCGTTTGATACTCCAATGGTTAACCGAGGGACCGAAAAGGCCTCGTGTGTGTTGCAGCCCAACACCCCTCCAATTTGGCCCAAAACCCACCTAAGCCTGCTCCATCATCTAGATCGTTCGATCACGATCGCGTGGCCGAAAACCGCACCTCATTTGGACTCTCCTAGCTCCCTCTATGCCTATATAAACATCCTCCTCGAAAATCTCAGATCCCCCTCCCCGAAACCCTAAAAATCCGTCTCCACCGCCGCCGGACGTGTCCGGACGGAGCCGGACAACGTCCGGATCCCACCGCCGCCAAACGCAGCGTGCCACATGGCACCTCCGCCGCCAGCCGCCGCCGCGGCCCGGGAGCCCGGAGCCGGCCCCCGCGGCCCGCTCCCTCGCCCCG
>NC_057812.1:231151255-231160486 GCF_018294505.1 Triticum aestivum | reverse complement strand
CCCCGCCGCCTACCCTTGCCGCCTCGCCACCCCGCGGCCAGATCCGCCGCCGCCCAGCCTCCCCGGCCCTCTCCTCGCCGCCCCCGGCCGCCACCTACTCGCCGGAGTGCGTGCGCCGCTCGGGCCGCGTGCCACCGAAACCCTAGATCTCGGGGTTGTTTTTTCTCAAAGTCCCCGGATTTTCTAGTCCATGTGCTCATGTTCATAGCCCCGTAATTTTGCATCTGTAGCTCTGATTCATGCATATAGCATATCAAAATGTTCATCTCAGAGAGTAAATCATTTCATTCCATTGCATCATTTTCATTTGAGTTCATCTTGATGCCCGAAATGCTGTTAGAAGAGTGCTACTTGAGATAATTGTCAGATCTGCTGCTCCATTTAGGTTTTTGTCATTTTTGCCATGATTAATGTGTGCATGATATGCCCTGATGCTCTACATATGTTTTGTTAAGGGTTTTGTCATCTTTCCAGAGGTGCAACCCATGTATTTTTGTGATGTGTGTGGTGACTAGTGCAAGCTTGCAAAGTGGTGCACTTAGTAATTCTGATTTCAGGGACTTAGTAATTCCACTAAGTCCTTGATCTGTTTATCTCATGATGCCATATGTTTATGTTGTTTCCTAGTGATCCGTGCCTCTTTTGAGGATGATCAGTAAGGATGTTTTGTTAATCTTGTAGTGCTCTATCCATCAAAGTCTTTGTTTGCAATTATGGAGCACCCTAGCTTGCGTCAATCGAGCTCTACTTTTGCTACTTTGTGAATCTGGGCAGATTGTCAACTTATTTGCAATTTTGCCGATGATGTTGTAGTTGATCCGTGCATGCTATGCTATTATTCTTGCCATGTCTAGCTTGCATTTTGTGTGTTCTTAACGGGTGTATGCTTGTATTGCCATGACTTGCACCGTAGTGAGTGCATCGAGCTCGTAAACATTCCTACTTGATATCCGTTTTCAGCATGTGCCAGTTTTCACAAAGTCTGAAAATTGATTATGTTTTTGCTATGTTCACATGGTTGCAATTGTATTTTCTGATCCCTTTTGGTTCAAGGTCACTAAGGGATTTTTGTTAATTTCTTTGAGTAGCTCCATGGCATGCTTTACTTTGCCATGTTCAGGTCCTGTAGCATGTAGTTTTGTTGCTCCGAAGAGTGCTACCTGATCTGAAATTCCAGACAAGTGTTAATTTCACCAAGTCTGAGATCTGTTTGCCATATGCATTTTTGCCATGCTTGTTTGAACCTGTTAATGGATGAATTGGCCGTAGCTCAGTGCTAGAATTTTGTTAAGCATCTTGAATGCGTCCCTGCCATGTATTTTGTTTGTCATGTTTGGGTGCTGTAGCATGTTCATCTCATTGCATTTAGATGGCTACTTGCTGTAAATCGCAGACCGGTGTCATTTTTGAATCGCTTGCCATTTCCAAACCGTAACTCCGATTCCGGTGTTCTTTATATCGTTTTCAAGCGATTTAATCTCATCTTTCTAGTGGCACACTTGGATTTCCAAGTTAAGGCCAGGTTCTTGCATTTCCTGTCATATCTTGCATTTTACATCCCGCATCGCATCCTGCATAGCATATCATCATTGCATCATATTGCTTGATCCTTGCACGTGGTTGATTGTGTCCTTGTTTCTTGTTTGTCTTGTTTTGGTAGAGCAGGGAGATGAGTTCTCTAACGAGGAACCCGTTGAGTTTGCTTTCGAGGATCCAGTCAACTCTGACAACTGTGCAGGCAAGATGATCATACCCTCGAAATCAGTACTATCTTTACTATGCTACTTTGCTCGCTCTTTTGCTATGCCATTGATACGATGCCTACCACTTGTTTTCAAGCCTCCCAAATTGCCATGTTAAACTCTAACCCACCATGTCCTAGCAAGCCGTTGATTGGCTATGTTACCGCTTTGCTCAGCCCCTCTTATAGCGTTGCTAGTTGCAGGTGAAGATTGGAGGCCGTTCCTTGTTGGAACATTTATTTACTTGTTGGGATATCATTATATTATCTTGTTATCTTAATGCATCTATATAATTGGTAAAGGGTGGAAGGCTCGACCTCTCGCCTAGTGTTTTGTTCCACTCTTGCCGCCCTAGTTTCCGTCATATCGATGTTATGTTCCCGGATTTTGCGTTCCTTACGCGGTTGGGTTATAATGGGAACCCCTTGATAGTTCGCCTTGATTAAAGCTTTTCCAGCAATGCCCAACCTTGGTTTTACCATTTGCCACCTAGCCTCTTTTTCCCTTGGGTTTCCGGAGCCCGAGGGTCATCTTATTTAAACCCCCCCGGGCCAGTGCTCCTCTGAGTGTTGGTCTGACCGAGTAGACTGCGGGGCCACCTCGGGGCAACTTGAGGGTTGGTTTTACTCGTAGGATATCTCATCTGAGTGTGCCCTGAGAAAGAGATATGTGTAGCTCCTATTGGGATTTGTCGGCACATTCGGGCGGTGTTGCTGGTATTGTTTTAACTCGTCGAAGTGTCTTGAAGAACCGAGATACCGAGTCTGATCGGAACATCTTGGGAGGAGGTCTATTCCTTCATTGACCGTGAGAGCATGTCATGGGCTAAGTTGGGACTCCCCTGCAGGGATTTGAACTTTCGAAAGCCGTGCCCGCGGTTATGGGCAGATGGGAATTTGTTAATGTCCGGTTGTACATAACTTGAACCTTAACTTAATTAAAATGAATCAACTGAGTGTGTTATCGTGATGGCCTCTTCTCGGCAGAGTCCGGGAAGTGGACACAGTGTTGGAGTAATGTTTGCGCAGGTTTCTCTCTAGTTTCTCGCTCGTGCCTCCTCTTCTCGCTCTCTTTTGCGAATAAGTTAGCCACCATATATGCTAGTCGCTTGCTGCAGCTCCACATATATTTACCTTGCCATACCTATAAGCTTAAATAGTCTTGATCGCGAGGGTGCGAGATTGCTGAGTCCCCGTGGCTCACAAATTACTATTACACCAGATGCAGGGCTTGATGATTCCGCTCCAGGTGACGCGCTTGAGCTCAAGTGGGAGTTCGACGAAGACTCTCAATGTTACTATGTTTCCTTTCCTGATGATCAGTAGTGGTGCCCAGTTGGGGTGATCGGTACCGTGTCGCATGTTGGGTTATCTTTTATTTTGGCGCTGTAGTCGGGCCATGAGTGTTTGGATGATGTAATGTTATTTATGTACTTGATTGACGTGGCGAGTGTAAGCCAACTATGTTATATCCCCTTTATGATTTATATTACATGGGATGTTGTGAAGATTGCCTAACTTGCGACATATGCCTTCAATGCGATTATGCCTCTAAGTCGTGCCTCGACACGTGGGAGATATAGTCGCATCGAGGGTGTTACATTCAGCTCCCGCGGTTCTTCGCCGGTGAACTGCCGGCCATAGGTCCTGGCGGTCTCTGGCTGCAGGCGGACGGCTGCTGCAGCAAGGCTTCGTGGGTCACGGTGGAAGTCTCCATCGCAGGCAACGCAGCCCTGGCCCGCGGCTGGCCGACGTTTGGCCTCGCGCGCAGCCTATATAGGCGGTGTACCCTCCACTTCAAGTACGACAGCGATGCGACCCTCTACGTGCGGGTATTCGGGGAAGATGGTCGCCGTGTCGGATGCTGCCCCAAGGACAACGACGGCGGCGAGGTGCTCGGTCTTGGAGACGGTCGTGACGAGGATGAAGGTGGACTCGTCCTCGGCGCTGGCCGCGGCTCGTCTAGCTACGGCGGCTCTTCCTCCGGCGACAGCTCCAGCACCGGCGGCTATGACCAGCCGCCACGCCACCGCGCCCGCTTCAAAGGCGGTGGCGGATCATCTCGTCGCTGCGCCCCAGTAAATTACAAGGAGGGGTCTGGTTGAGTCCAGGGGGGCACCGAGGGGATACCCTCACGAACCGCCGCGAGGGTGCACGCCGATTTTGTTTTGTTCCTTCCTTCCAGCATTTGAAAAATAAACCAGTATGGGGCCATGCAAGGGCGTGCAACGAACCATGATTTCCAAGCTGCTATGTTATGTTTATTATTCATGCGTTGTGTTGCAGCATCAGTGTTTTACGTAGGCGTGTAAAGATAACTTAGCTTGATGTGTCTGAAGTAGTTTCCGCCTTGTGAGGTGCGCGTCTCCCAGCACCTGGTGAGACCTCCTTGCCGTAGGCTTGGGAGGCGTCGAGGAACTACAAAAATTTGTTAAGGAACCATTGTTCTTCCAAGCTCAGGGCCCTAGGCGTGCCCGCCATGACCCAGTGCTCCGTGTCGAGGTACCTGAGGGGCACAGCCTTAAAAGAGGGAGGTGCGACAACTTGTGAGCTCGAGCGAGGGTGCCTCGTGAAGAACAAGAAAAACGAACGCTCATGAGTGCACCCGTCCAGCCCCCTCATGAGGCATGTGAGGGAGAGTATGAGCCAAAACAAAGAACCGATGGAAGAACAGAGGAAAAAGGCGATCGAAGCAAGATGGCAAGAGACACCAGAATGTGAACTTTCATTAAAGAGGGGCAAGCCAACTGCAGAAAGAAAATGAAAAGCCGCGTATGGCACCTAGTCTAGTCTTCTCACCAGCGCAGAGCTAAGTGCTGCCACTAGGACGTGGGAGGGAGCCCCCGAGGCCCGAGGGCGGCACTCCTGAGATTCCGGGGCATGTACAGCCCCACTCATTATTACGTGAGAGTGTCACGGGCGGAGACCTTCACATGCACGGGGCCTTGCTTCACAGGCGCTAGGTGTTGCTTCATGGGTAGAACTTTTGGAGGTGCTGGATGTTCCAGGCGTTCTCGATGGGGACCCCGTCCTACATCTCCAGGCGCATGGTGCCAGGCCTGGAGACATGGGCGACCCTAAACGTGCCCTCCCACATGGGCGAGAGCTTATGTAGCCCTTCCCTCGAGAGCACCCACCCGAGGACGAGGTCGCCCACCTCGAGCGTCCTGGAGCAGATGCTACGACAGTGATATCGCAGCAGCGCCTGCTGGTATCTTGACGCTCAAAGCATGGCTTCGCGGCGGTGTTCCTCCCCCAGCACAAGGTCCATCCCCCACATGGCGTCCTACTACGTCTGATCAAACGCCAGGACCCACGCGGGGCGATGCTTGACCTCGTGAGGGAGAATCACTTCTGCTCCGTAGACGAGGAAGAATGGGGTCTCACCTGTTGGCTTGGTGGCAGTGGTGCGGATGGACCACAACACAGACTGGAGCTCGTTGTGCCAGCCCTTGCCGCAGGCCTCGAGCTTCTTCTTGAAGGTCCTTGTCTTGAGGCACCTTGGGACATCCGCGTTGGCGCGTTCGGCTTGACCGTTGCTCCTTGGGTGTGCCACCGAAGCGTAGCGGATCTACGTTCCAAGGTTAGCACAATATGTCTTGAAGAGGTTGCTAGTGAACTGCGAGCCATTATCGGTGATGATGCGATTAGGGACCCCGAACCGGCTCATGAGACCCTTGATGAACTTGACCGGAGATCCGATCAGGATGGTGCGGACAGCTTCTACCTCCATCCATTTGGTGAACTTGTCGATGGCGACGTAGAGGTAGCGGTAGCCCCCAGGCGCTCGAGGGAACGGGCCTAAGATGTCTAGCCCCCAGACCGCGAATGGCCACGGGAGCGGGATGGTCTGAAGGCCCTGAGCTGGCTGATGGATCTGCTTGGCGTGGAATTGGCAGGCCTCACAGGACTTCACCAGCTCGGTCGCGTCGTTGAGTGCCGTAGGCCAATAGAACCCGCAGCGGAACGCCTTGCCGACGAGGGTTCATGACGACGAGTGGTGCCCGCAGTCTTCGTCGTGTATGTCAGCTAGCAACTCGTTCCCATGTTCCCTGGAGACGCACCGCAAGGGAACGCCATTTGGCCGCTTCTTATATAACTCACTAATACGTCTCCAACGTATCTATAATTTTTGATTGCTCCATGCTATATTATCTACTATTTTGGACTATATTGGGCTTTATTTTCCACTTTTATATTATTTTTGGGACTAACCTATTGTAACACCCTCGATGCGACTATATCTCCCACGTGTCGAGGCACGACTTAGAGGCATAATCGCATTGAAGGCATATGTCGCAAATTAGGCAATCTTCACACATCCCTTGTAATATGAATAATAAAGGGGAGATAACATAGTTGGCTTACACTCGCCACGTCAATCAAGTACATAAATAACATTACATCATCCAAACACTCATGGCCCGACTACAGCGCCAAAATAAAAGATAACCCAACAAGCGACACGGTCCCGATCACCCCCAACTAGGCACCACTACTGATCATCGGGAAAGGAAACATAGTAACGTTGAGAGTCTTCGTCAAACTCCCACTTGAGCTCAAGCGCGTCTCCTGGAGCGGAATCATCAGGCCCTGCATCTGGTGTAATAGTAATCTGTGAGCCCCAGGGACTCAGCAATCTCGCACCCTCGCGATCAAGACTATTTAAGCTTATAGGTATGGCAAGGTAAAATATGTGGAGCTGCAGCAAGCGACTAGCAAATATGGTGGCTAACTTATTCGCAAAAGAGAGCGAGAAGACGAGGCAAAGCGCGAGCGCGAAACTAGAGAGTAACCTACGCAAACATTACTCCAACACCGTGTCCACTTCCCGGACTCCGCCGAGAAGAGGCCATCACGGTAACACACTCAGTTGATTTATTTTAATTAAATTAAGGTTCAAGTTATCTACAACCGGATATTAACAAATTCCCATCTGCCCATAACCGCGGGCACGACTTTCAAAAGTTCAAATCCCTGCAGGGGAGTCCCAACTTAGCCCATGACAAGCTCTCACGGTCAACGAAGGAATAGACCTCCTCCCGAGACGTTCTGATCAATCCCGATAGGATCTGCACATATCTCGTTCTCAGGGCACACTCAGATAGGTCAAGCTACGAGTAAAACCAACCCTCGAGTTTCCCCGAGGTGGCCCCGCAGGCTGTCTGGTTCGGACCAACACTCAGAGGAGCACTGGCCCGGGGGGGGGGGGTTAAATAAGATGACCCTCGGGCTCCAGAAACCCAAGGGAAAAAGAGGCTAGGTGGCAAATGGTAAAACCAAGGTTGGGCATTGCTAGAAAAGCTTTAATCAAGGCGAACTATCAAGGGGTTCCCATTATAACCCAACCGCGTAAGGAACGCAAAATCCGGGAACATAACACCGATATGACGGAAACTAGGGCGGCAAGAGTGCAACAAAACACTAGGCAAGCGGCCGAGCCTTCCATCCTTTACCAAGTATACAGATGCATTAAGATAACATGGCAGTATAATGATATCCCACGAAGTAAATAAATGTTCCAACAAGGAACGGTCTCCAATCTTCACCTGCAACTAGCAACGCTATAAGAGGGGCTGAGCAAAGCGGTAACATAGCCAATCAACGGTTTGCTAGGACATGGTGGGTTAGAGGTTTGACCTGGCAATTTGGGAGGCTTGAAAGCAAGTGGTAGGCATCATAGCATTAGCATAGCAAAAGAGCGAGCAAACTAGCATAGCAAAGATAGTAGTGATTTCGGGGGTATGATCATCTTGCCTGCACAGTTGTCAGAGTTGACTGGATCCTTGAAAGCAAACTGAACGGGCTCCTCGTTAGCAAACTCATCTCCCGGCTCTACCCAAATTAGACAAACAAACAACAAGGGCACAATCAACCACGTGCAAGGACCAAACAAGACGATGCAAAGATGATATGCTATGCGGGATGCGATGCGGGATGCATATGCAAGATATGACAGGAAATGCAAGAACCTGGCCTCAACATGGAAATCCAAGTGTGCCACTAGAAAGATGAGATGAAATCGCTTGAAAATGATATAAAGAACACCGGAATCGCAGTTACGGTTTGGAAATGGCAAGCAATTCAAATATGCCACGAGTCTGCGATTTACAGCAAGTAGCCATCAAAATGCAACGAAATGAACATGCTACAGCACCCAAACATGACAACAAAATACATGGCAGGGATGCATTCAAGATGCTTAACAAAAGTCTAGCACTGAGCTACGGCCAATTCATCCATTAACAGGTTCAAACAAGCATGACAAAAATGCATATGGCAAACAGATCTCAGACTTAGTGAAATTAACACTTGTCTGGAATTTCAAATCAGATAGCACTCTTCGGAGCAACAAAACTACAAGCTACAGGACCTGAACATGGCAAAATAAAGCATGGTATGGAGCTACTCAAAGAGCTTAACAAAAGTCCCTTAGTGACCTTGAGCCAAAAGGGATCAGAAAATACAATTGCAAGCATGTGAACATAGCAAAAACATAATCAGTTTTCAGACTTGGTGAAAACTGGCACATGCTGAAACATAACTCAAGTAGGCATGTTTACGAGCTCGATGCACTCACTATGGAGAAAGTCATGAAAATCTAAGCATACATCCATCAAGAACACACAAAATGCAAGCTATACATGGCAAGAACAATAGCATAGCATGCACGGATCAACTACAACATCATCGGCAAAATTGCAAACAAGTTGACAATCTGCCCAGATTCACAAAGTAGCAAAAGTAGAGCTCGATTGACTCAAGCTAGGGTGCTCCATAATTGCAAACAAAGACATGGATGGATAGAGCACTACAAGATTAACAAAACATCCTTACTGATCATCCCCAAAAGAGGCACAGATCACTATGAAACAACATGAACATATGGCCATATGAGATAAACAGCTCAAGGACTTAGTGGAATTGCTATGTCCCTGAAATCAGAATTACCAAGTGCACCACTTTTCAAGCTTGTGCTAGTCACTACACACATCACAAAAATACATGGGTAGCACCTCTAGAAAGATGACAAAACCCTTAACAAAACATATGTAGAGCTCATGGGCATATCATGCCCACAATAATCATGGCAAAAATGACAAATAGCTAAATGGAGCAGCAGATCTGACAATTAACCCAAGTAGCCCTCTTCTAACAACATTTTGGGCATCAAGATGAAATCAAATGAAAATGATGCAATGGAACGAAATGATGTACTCTCTGAGATGAACATTTTGATATGCTATATGCCCAAAACGGAGCTACGGATGCTGAGTTATAGCATGATGAAGATGGGCACATGGATTAGGGTTTCGAGAGAAAAAGTCAACCCGAGGAGATATTTTCAGATCTGGATCGCACGCGGATCGAGGTTCGACGAAGGAGTCGCCGGAGTTCTTGCCGGACTTGACGAAGGTGACGGCGGACCCGGGCGAGGAGGAGGGCGGCGGGCGGCCGGAGAGGTCGCCGGACGACGGCGGTGACCGGGC
>NC_057812.1:230999327-231150851 GCF_018294505.1 Triticum aestivum | reverse complement strand
GGGAACGGGCTCGGGGGCCGGATCTGGGCTTCCCGGCCCGCGGTGGCGGCGAGCGGCGGGCGGCACGTGGCATGCCCGGAGTGGCTGCGGGTGGCGGCGCACAGGTCGGACATGTCCGACTCGGCGCAGACGTTGTCCGGCGGCGCGAGGAGGAGTGGATCTAGGGTTTTTGACGAGGGGGATCCGGAATTTCGGGGAGAGACCTATTTATAGGCATAGAGGGAGCTAGGAGAGTCCAAAAGTGGTGCGGTTTTCGGCCACGCGATCGTGATCGAACGCTCTAGATGATGGATCAGGTTTAGGTGGGTTTTGGGCCAAATTGGAGGGGTGTTGGGCTGCAACACACACGAGGCCTTTTCGGTCCCTCGGTTAACCGTTGGAGTATCAAACGAAGTCCAAATGATACGAAACTTGACAGGCGGTCTACCGGTAGTAAACCAAGGTCGCTTGGCAAGTCTCGGTCCAATCCGGAAATGTTTAATCCCCACACACGAAAGAAAGCTAGAAATGACCACCGGAGAAGAATGAAGCGCCAGATTGCAAAATGGACAACGGGGAAAATACTCGGATGCATGAGATGAACACGTATGCCAATGCAATGCACATGATGACGTGATATGAGATGCATGACAACAATAACAACACACGGCGACAAAGACCCGAACCCGAGAAAATAAAATAACTTAACGCCGAAACGACAAGAGTTGGAGTACAAATTGGGAAAGTTACATCCGGGTGTTACAACACTCCACCACTATGAAAGGATCTCGTCCCGAGATCTAGGATTGAAAGAACACCGGGTATTCAGTACGGAGGTGATCCTCGCGTTCCCAGGTAGCTTCACGGTCGGAATGGTGTGACCACTTGACTTTGAGAAATTTGATTGACTTGTTGCGAGTCTTGCATTCCGTCTCTTCAAGAATAGCAACTGGGTGCTCACGATAGGAGAGATCTTCGTGGAGCTCAATGTCCTCGAAGTTGACGGTGCGGTCAGGAGTCTTGAAGCACTTTTGAAGCTGAGAGACATGGAACACATCATGAACATTTGCAAAGTTTGAAGGAAGCTCAAGTTGATAGGCGAGGTCGCCTCTCTTGCTGACAATCTTGAAAGGTCCCACGTATCTAGGGGCAAGCTTCCCTTTGATACTGAAGCGACGAGTACCTTTCATAGGAGAGACACGGAGGTAAACATGATCTCCGATCTCGAAAGCCAAATCACAGTGCTTACTACATAGTAGCTCTTCTGGCAGGATTGGGCTGCTTTGAGGTTATCACGAATGACTTTGCACATTTCCTCTGCCTCTGTGATTAAGTCATTACCCAAAAGCTGACGTTCACCGGTTTCAAACCAGTTGAGAGGGGTACGACACTTCCTGCCATACAGAATTTCAAATGGGGCCTTGCCCGAACTTGCTTGAAAACTGTTGTTGTAGGAGAATTCAGCATATGGGAGACAATCCTCCCACTTCATGCCGAAGGAGATCACACAAGCCCTGAGCATATCTTCAAGAATCTGGTTGACACGCTCGACTTGGCCGCTAGTTTGAGGATGGAAAGCTGTGCTGAAGCGGATGTTGGTGCCCATGGCCTTCTGAAAAGAATCCCAAAACTTGGATGTAAAGATGCTGCCACGGTCTGAAGAGATCACTTGTGGAATACCGTGGAGAGAGACAATCTGAGAGGTATAGAGTTCCGCCAATTGAGCTGCAGTGATTGATTCTTTGATAGGCAGAAAGTGAGCCACTTTGGTGAGTTTGTCGATGACAACGAATATAGCATCATTGCCACGCTTGGACTTTGGAAACCCAGTCATGAAGTCCATCTCAATGCGGTCAAACTTCCATTCTGGAATGGCAAGAGGTTGGAGGAGACCCGCTAGCCTTTGGTGTTCTGCCTTCACTCTTCTGCAGACATCACATTCATTCACGAATTGAGCAATATCGCGCTTCATTCGAGTCCACCAATAAGCTTGCTTAAGGTCCTGATACATCTTCGTGCTCCAAGGGTGGATGGAGAGGAGAGAATTGTGAGCCTCGTTCAAGATCACTTTACGGCGGTCACCTTTGGGTACAACAATACGATCCTCGAAGAAGAGAGTATCCTTGTCATCAAGGCGGTAGCACTTGTACTTGGGTTGACTCTTGGCAATCCCAATCTTCACCTTTTTCACCATAGCATCAAGAAGTTGAGCTTGGCGAATCTGGTCTTCTAAGGTAGGGGAGACTTGAAGGTTGGCGAGGAAACCTTGAGGAACAACTTGCAGATTAAGTTTGCGGAAAGCTTCACAAAGCTCGGGTTGATAAGGCTTGAGAATCAGACTGTTGCAATAAGCTTTTCTGCTCAATGCGTCAGCAATCACATTGGCCTTGCCTGGAGTATACTCGATACTCAGATTATACTCTTGAATCATTTCCCCATCGAGTTTGCCTGAGGTTTAGATTAGGCTGAGAGAAGATGTACTTGAGACTCTTGTGGTTAGTGAAAATGTCCACTTTTCTTCCCAATAGAAGATGTCTCCAAGTCAAAAGAGCATGCACAACTACCGCCAACTCGAGATCATGAGTGGGGTATTTCTTCAAGGTTGAAATAACTTTCTTCTCGTACGGCTTGCCGCTAACTGGCGAGAGCTATAAGCAACAACTTTCTTCTCTTGCATCAAAACTGCGCCAAGACCTTGGAGAGAGGCATCACAAAAGACCTCGTACGGCTTGGATTCATCAGGCGGAGTTAGAACTGGAGCAGTGATCAATTTCTCTTTCAAAGTGTTGAAAGCAATGTCACACTCCGGAGACCAAACGTACTTGACGTGCTTCTGGAGAAGATTTGAGAGAGGCTTCGCGATCTTAGAAAAGTTTTCAACGAATCTTCGGCAATAGCTTGCGAGACCGAGGAAGCTACGGAGTTGCTTCACGTTCTGAGGAGGTTCCCAATTCACAATTGTAGACACCTTCTCAGGATTCATGGCAATGCCCTTGGCAGAGATGATATGACCAAGATAAAGAACCTCATCGAGCCAAAATTCGCACTTGGAGAACTTGGCGTAGAACTGATGTTCTCTGAGCTTATCAAGCACCAAACGCAAGTGCTTGGCATGATCTTCCTTGTTCTTCGAGAAAACCAGAATGTCGTCGAGATAGACCAAAACAAAGTCATTGGTGTAGGCGTTGAAGATGAAGTTCATCATGCGAGAGAACGTCAGAGGAGCGTTGACGAGGCCAAAAGACATGACAGTGTATTCATATGAACCATAGCTTGTCCTGAAAGCCGTCTTGGGAATATCTTGCTCACGGATTCGAATCTGATGATAACCCATACGGAGATCAAGCTTGGAGAATACTTGGGCACCTTTGAGTTGTTCGAACAGCTCATTGATGTTGGGAAGTGGGTATTTGTTCTTGATGGTCTTCTTGTTCAATGGACGGTAATCAACACAAAGTCGGTCCGTTCCATCCTTCTTCTTCACAAAAAGAACACCACAACCCCATGAAGAAGAACTAGGCCGGATGAGACCCATTTTCTCTTGAATATCGAGTTGCTTCTTCAGCTCCTTCAACTCTTCAGGTCCGAGCTTGTAAGGGAGCTTGCACACAGGTTCCGTGCCAGGCTCAAGATCAATAACGAATTCAACTAGCCGGTGCGGAGGCATTCCTGGAAGCTCTTCTGGAAAGACGTCTTGATATTCGCAAACGACTGGAATCTGCGAGATAGCATCCAGTTCACCCTTCTCATTGAGAGAAAACAGATGGATGGTATCATCACGAGCGGCAAAGACAATTACATCCTCAGACGAATGAGTCAATTGAATCTGCCTGGCTGCACAATCAAGCTGAGCCTTGTGCTTAGAAAGCCAATCCATTCCGAGAATAAGATCAATATCCGTGTTGCCAAGAACCATTGGGGAAGAAAGAAACTTGTAGTCACCCAAGGTGATAGTAACATCTGGCACCTCCAGACTTGCACTTAAGCGTTTGCCAGGAGAAACGATATCCATTTGTTTACCCAAATGAGAAGAAACGAACTCATGCTTGGTAAAAAATGGCTTTGACATGAAACAATGCGATGCACCAGTGTCAAAAAGAACTCTTGCAGGAATATCGTTAACAGGAAGGTTACCCATGATGACATCTGACGAGTCCTCTGCCTGAGCTGCATTCAGCAAGTTGACCTTAGCGTGCTTGGGGTTATGCTTGACCACAGCTGTACTTGCCGATCTGATAGGAGGAGGAGGAAGACGCCTCTGATTGAGACACTTGTTGGCATAGTGACCCTTCTGCTGGCACTTGTTGCACGTGACCTCTGAAAGAGGACGGTGATACGGAGCACTCGATCTTGGAGCTTGAGACGAAGTCTTATTCTGAAAGCCAGGGTTGGGTGGGTGGGAAGATCCACTGCCACTTTTGCTCTTCTGCTGATACGGCTGACGGAACGGAGGAGGAGGAAGCCAATACTTCTGCTGCTTGGTCACTTGAGTAGAGGAAGAAGGAGTAACATCTCTGACTCGCTTCTTGGAAGCATCACACCTCAACTGAGCAGCCTCTTGCTTCAATGCCATGTTGTAGAACTCATCGTACCTCAAGGGCTCAAAGAGAACAAGAGCTAGCTGAATATCTTCTCTGAGACCACCCCTGAACTGGTATATCATGCTCTTCTCATCAGGTACATCCTGCTTGGCAAAGCGGGCGAGCTTCTGGAACAACTTGTTGTAGTCATAGACAGACAAAGAACCTTGCTTCAGGTTGCGGAATTCCTCACGCTTGCTTTCAACCACGCTCTGAGGGATATGACGAGCTCGGAAATCATGATGGAATTCATCCCAAGTGATAATACGTCCACCTCTGGAATCCTTGTACTGCTGGAACCATTCTGCAGCTTGATCTTTGAGTTGGAAGGAAGCGAACTTGATAAAGTCCTGAGGCCTGACGTTACTGCACTCGAAATGCTTGCACAGATCCACAAGCCAATCGTCAGCATCGGTTGCCTCAACACAATTGCTAAAAGTCTTTGGCCCGTTAGCAAGGAACTGGTTGAGTGTAGCAAAGTGATTCTGATTGTTGCCTTGGTTCCCTTGGTTGCCTTGATTGCGCTCTTGAAGAATTTGCATGATCAACTGTGTGTTTGCATTGGTTGCGGCCGTCACAGCTTGCCATGCCACTGGAGGAGGGGGAGGTGGTGGCGGATCAGGATTCGGAGTCGTGCGTGTTGGAGGAGCCATCCTAAAGAGGTTGACATCCATTAGCACATTGATAGATAAATATTGAAGCTGAATCCAATGGAATGAAAATTGCTACATATAGTCTTCACATCCGAACAAAATGAACGAATGCATTCCTCTTGAAATGGTCACCTATCCATAAATTGAGAAGCCACTTAGAATCAAGGTAGAGAAATAAATCAATTAGGTACGGATCAAGAACGAATAATCGGTAAGAAATCCCAATCTCAAACCAATATCCGTGGAAGAAGAACTAGAGCTACAAGAATTCCCACCTATGAAACTCCCGAACCTTTCCGGTTATGCAATTAGGTGTTGGGGATACAGGGGAAGCATAATATCTCACCCAAACTAGCAAATCCTACATCCAGCTGTATCCATCCTTCAACACATAACCAAGAAACCTTCGAAAACCATCTACCTCAACCTTCGAAAAGCATCCGTTATACAAGTTATAGCGATACTCCCGAACTCCCGCCCCAGTACTGGGTGGCGTCGAGGTTATCTCACCAACGAACTGCATAAAAGAGATTTTCGATGTCGGCGTACTAAACTCAGGTATTCCAGAATTGTAACGATAAAATTATGACGACAATGCCTCAGAGCTCAACTCCCCGGGACACTTCCACTAAACCCCTGACAGGAAGCACCAAGACAATGTTCTCATCATAAAACCATCGGAACGATTCCAAGATACCCGCGTGATCCTAATTTTTTTTTGTGAAATTTGAGAAGCGAAGAGTCAAAACTCTATGTCAGGATGCCTTACCAGAGCGATGAGGAGACTGGGAAGTAAAAAGAATTCCTAAACTCTCCGATATATAATCCCTAAAAGACTCAAAACATTTTTCTAGACACAACTCGGCTGCTAAAACGATCAAGCAATGGGGCTCCTAAGGTCGGGGAAGGCTCTGATTACCAACTTGTAACACCCTCGATGCGACTATATCTCCCACGTGTCGAGGCACAACTTAGAGGCATAATCGCATTGAAGGCATATGTCGCAAATTAGGCAACACTACAGGAATCAGCTATTTTGCCGTCTGCCACGGCGGACGGCAAAGGCATGAACGGCGGATGGCAAAGTCCTTTGCCATCAGCCGCGGACGGCAAAAGGCTCCGGCAAAGTAGGCTACGGTAAACAGCTACTTTGCCGTTTGCTTCCTGGCGGCTGACGACAAAGGCCCTTTGCCGTCTGCGGCGGACGGCAAAGAGAGCGGACGACAATAATTGCGCCGTCAGTCCGTTAAGTGGCTAACGGCAGGCCTTTGCCGTCCGCCGCTGACGGCAAAATTTCTAGTGTCTTTGCCGTCCGCCGTATGATGTCATCTACACGTCACTACATGGCAGGTTCTTTGCCGTCTGCCACTGATGGCAAAGTCTTTGCCGTCTGCCACTGTAGGCAAACTGACCAAATGGGTCAGCTCCCAGGAAGCACAGCTGGATGCCACGTGTCTTCTTTGCCGTCCGCGGCAGACGGCAAAGAGCCCGTTGCCGTCGGTGGCAGACGGCAAAGAGCCTGCATATTGGCTCTTTTATCTGTTTTTTATTAAATCCAACAATTTTCATCACAAATATATATGACATATATAGATATATTTCAAAAGGCCATTACAGAGCAAACATATAAGATATCCAACACATAACTTCATCATCCAACCATATATATTACATGCATAGTTCCATCATACATAACAAGTTCAACATAGAGGCATCCAACCATATATATTACAATAGTTTCATCCAACGATACATGCATAGTTCAACGATACAAAAGAAACAGAGAAAGGGATAAGGAGCACTCCATCTATGCAAGCTTTCGTCAAGTGAATGAAATCTGCAAAATGAAAAATAAGAAAGTTAGAACAAGAAGAGTAGAACAAGAAGAAGAGTAGAACAAGAAGAAGACTAGAACAAGAAGAGTAGAACAAGAAGAAGACTAGAACAAGAAGAGTATGTCATTTATGAGCTAACTTACGTGAAATGGATCATATATGAGCTAACTAAGTTGAAATGGGTCGTTTATGAGCTAGCTAAGGTGAAATGGATCATTTATGAGCTAACTTAGTTGAAATGGGTCGTTTATGAGCTAACTAAGGTCAAATGGATCGTTTTTGAGGTAACTAAGGTGAAATGGATCGTTTTTTAGCTAACTTAGGTGAAATGGATCATTTATGAGCTAACTTAGTTGAAATGGATCGTTTTTGAGCTAACTTAGGTGAAATGGATCATTCATGAGCTAATTTAGTTGAAATGGATCTTTTTGAGCTAACTTAGGTGAAATGGATCATTTAAGAGCTAATTTAGGTGAAATGGATCGTTTTTTAGCTAACTTGGTGAAATGGATCGTTTATGAGCTAAATTAGTTGAAATGGATCGTTTATGAGATAACCTAGGTAAGATGGGTCATTTTGGAGTTAACCTAGGTGAAATGGGTCATTTTAAAGCTAACGTAGGTAAAATGGATCATTTAGGAGCTAATCTAGGTAAAATGGGTCATTTTTGAGCTAACTTGGATGAACTGGATCATTTATAAGCTAACCTAGGTAAAATGGGTCATTTTAGAGCTAACTTAGGTAAAATGGATCATCTATGAGCTAACTAAGCTAAGTACAGATCGTTTTAGAGCTAACTTAGGTAAAATGGATGGTTTTGGAGGTTAGTAAGCTTATTAAGTCATTTTGGAGGAGAAGAAGCTAAGTCTAGGTCATTATGGTAAGCATTGGAGGAAATAAAGCTAAGTCTAGGTCTTTATGCATGTGTTAAGCAAAACACTAGATAAACTTACCAAGATCCAGGAGGTGTAGGAGCGGGGTGGCTCGTGTCGGTAGATGGAGAAGGATCGTGCGATGCTTGACTGGAGTTACGCTGCACCAAAGATCATTTCCAATGTCTTGTTAGCATGATGACACTCAAATGTTAAGACTAGCAAGTAATGTCCATTCAAATAAAACTCACCGTGGTCCCAGGAGCAATCACTGGCATCGGCGGAGCGGTCTGACCTGTCTTCTCGCACACAGACTGCACATTTGGTTTTGACGACTCAGTCATACTAGTTAGTAATGAGACAAACACTACATGAATGTTTTGGCTAATCTGCAGAAGAAACTTACCACAAGGAGCTCGTACATGGCCCTTGCCTGCATGTCATTCCGTGCCCTCTCCTCCTCCATCATCTTTGTCGTCCTCTCCTCCAACTCCCGCTGCCTCTCCGCCGCCTCCGCCAGAAGTTTCTCCGTTCTATCTCTCTCACTCTGTATAGCAGCCTGCAACACCACTCACATGACCATTTGTAATCATTGATGGAAGCGCACACAATGTAATTAATGGAGAAAGATAACTGAGTACGTATCACTAACCTTGATGGCGAGTTGCACTGGCCGTTCACGAGGCCTTATCTCAGGAGCGGAGCTCGACTGGCGCGCCTTGATCTCCGGGAGAGTGCTAGGACAACGGATAAGTCCATCTCCAATGGCTATGGAGCCATGGGACCTCCCGCCACCAGATATCATCACCAGCTCTGGATCAATGGGACCCTGGCTCGGGTTAAAGTCCTCCCCTTTCCTCGCCTTCCCCTCATCTCTATATCTCACGAGCTTGTTGTGGGAGGAGATGTTGGTGAAGTTGTTTGCATCATCGAGGTCAGACTGAGAGAAAGCCTTGACTTTCTTGAAAGAGGCAGTGTGGGCCATGGCATACAGGTCGTACACCTCTGGCACCTTATCCGCCTTATTGTAGCGTGCCTGAAAGAGAGAAACAATGAAAATTAGTAATTAAAGGGCTCAAGCTAGCATGATGAATGAATTGCATGAATCATGAAGCAAACCACATACCCAGTTGCGCCCGAACTGATATAAGTTGGAGCTGCCTTGATGGTGTGGCACACCTTCCATTTGGGCACGTTTGTCCTTGGCCTCGTTGTGGAGGGCTAGCCATTGTTTTGAGCACCACTCATCGACCAACACCTCCCAACAATCCATCCGATCCGCACACCATCTCGGAGGCGCCTAAGTTAGCAAATAGAAACTTGAGCGCTACGGCTAAGAATTACTAAATGAAGGAACTTAAGTAGAGAAGGCCTTAAGAATTACCTTCATGTACTGCTCCTTACTCAGGAACTTATCGCGGCACGCCGGCTTGGTCTTCTTGATACCACGCAAGGCGTAGTAGTCTCGAACAGCCTGCACCCGAGCCTCGTGCCGTAAGTTCTGGAGTAGGCGCTTGCAGACGTTCTCGATAACATGTGCCGCGTCCTCCTCGTATCCCTCCTCACACCTGTAGAATGTCTGCAATCAAATGAGACAATATTGATTAGTACAATTAATAACTAGCTAGTTGAAGATTTTTAAATGTGTAAAGGAGAAATTACCCAGAACTTTCTGATCACCATGTCTGCCCTCGTGTCGCACACGACACCGTCGATAATCTCATCCGGCGGGGCCGGGGCAGCCACGTAGTGCTCCCAGCTCAATCCAAGCTCTGGAAGCCGACCCTCACCAGGCAACGTGACAAACCCCGGGAAGTTTTGCCGGCAAAGAACTCCAAGGACGGAGTTGGGCCGGCGGACACTATGATGGTGGTCCCAACCCCTGCAGCATGACAAGGCCAACGCATTAGTTATTTGAAGAAACGTGAATGCAGAAGGTACAAAAATATTAAATGCACTTACGTACCTCTCCCCATCAGGGAAAATCAACCACCTCTGCTCGCGGGTCACCGGCACGGACGGGAGCCGTGTAGCACCACGCTGGTAGACGTTGCCCCCCTCCTCCCCCTCCTCATCAGTCGGCTCCCCGCCATCATCAGCATGGCCACTCGGCTCCCCGCCATGCTCAGGCTGACCCGGCCAGGTACCCCATCCAGACGTGTGCTCCTCCGGGGTCTCGTGGGCCCAAGTCTCGTGGGCCGAAGGCCCGTCGCCCCGAGGCTCGTGGGCCGAAGACTCGTGGACCGGAGGCTCGTGGACCGGAGTCCGTGCAGCCTCCTCCTCAGACGAGTCCACCCTAGCAGTCACGTGCTCGGGTGAAACAGCTGGGGGTGGCGGCGAGGAAGGCGCCCTAGCAGTCACCGTACGTCCTCTCCCGCGACCACGTGCTCCAGCTCCTCTCTTCTTCTTACCTCGTCCCCTGCTGGGCACCGCGGTCGACGAAGAAGGGCCCGGCGGTGTCGCCATACTGTCCAGCAACGCTCGGCGGAGAGGTGCGTGTGGAATGGAAGACCTCGCACCACGCGCCGACGAAGAAGGGGCCTCGGCGCGCTCCCGACCAGCGCCCACCATCTTTCAACACCTGCCATGACAAAGAATAAACGAAATTAGTACAACATAAAAAAGTACCGACATGAATAATAATATGTATATCACTTAAGTGTATCATCATCAAGTACAACATAAAAAAATTGAATACCTGACACTACTAATAATCTCGATCAGTATCATCAATAAATGCATAATCATCATCATCACTATAATCAATGATGGGCTCATAGGGTTCATTGGCATCAACATGTGCAAGGCCACCTTGACGTAATCGGTCAAGCATTGACAGGTCATCCGCAGCAGTAACCTCTTCTTGTTCCGGCTCTTCTTGTTCCTCCTCTGGGGTGATGTCGGATTCATTGTCGCTGTCTACTTCAATGTTTTGGGGTGAAGTATAGCGGTTCTTGAAACGCTTTTTGGAAAGACGTGTCTCTTGGAAGAATTCTCCTTCATATGTGTCTGGGTTAATGTGAGGTTCATAATCCTCTTCCTTTGGGGGAGAAAGTCTAGCACGTGGCGGCACTTCATAAACGACATCCCAACCTTTCAGATTTGGATTAGTTTGGCAGGCCCACGGTAGATAGAATACTTGGGTCGCCTGTTGAGCCATAATATAGACATCAGGAACATCTAAATGAGTGCTTTGGTTGATTTCAACTAGCCCTATATGTTCATGAGTCCTTCTAGTCTCCTTCGGCTGAAACCAATAACATTTGAAGACTACGACATTCGGTGGGTTTTCACCATAGAACAGAAGTTCATAAATTGCTTCAACTCTCCCATAATACTCGGTACCTCCTTCGCCGATAGCAGATACACAACAATTTGTAGACTTTCGGTCGGCCATAGATAGCTCTTTGCCATAGGTACGAAAGCGATACCCGTTGATGTCGTACTTGTCAAATGAACGGACCTTATAGTCAAAACCATTAGCGACTTGTCTCAATTCGGCGTCCATAGACTCTGAATTAGCCTACAAGTTTAATATGAAAGGATTGTTGCATTATGCACAAATTAGCGAATGAAATGAAATTGTCTAATAGAAATTACCGTTTGTTTGAACCAAGAGATGAAACCGGGATAGCCACCTCCTTGCTTTGCGAGAAGCTCATACTCTTCGACGGAATCCTTTTGGATCTCCGCTCCATACGAGAATATGGCGACGTATCGACTGTATGACATATCCAGGAATAAGAGTAGTTCAAAGGAAATAGAAGTTGCGAAACAATGTACCGAGAACTTACTCGATGTACGGCCGCACTTCTATCAGGTTGTTGAAGATATACAACGAAATGGTCCGCCATTCTTCGTTATCCAAAGATACTGGATGTGAAACACTAGCTGGTGCGAGA
This sequence comes from Triticum aestivum, assembly GCF_018294505.1. NCBI lineage: Eukaryota > Viridiplantae > Streptophyta > Magnoliopsida > Poales > Poaceae > Triticum > Triticum aestivum. The sequence continues at coordinate 231,139,030 of NC_057812.1, read as the reverse complement.
TTCCCTTTGAATAGGCTGAGGTTGGATCCACCCTTTTTAGGCTCGTCAGCATTGTACCGAGGCTTCGGATTATGCAAATGACGATTTTTGGCTTCGTAGTGCGCTGTTACGAAGTTTGCCGCCTCCTCTGTGATGAATGCCTCAGCCATCGATGCTTCAATTCTACGTTTATTTTTACATTTTTCTCGAAGCGTCTTCTGCATCCTCTCAGTTGGGTAGCACCAACGATTTTGCACGGGCCCCCCCCAATCTTGCCTCGGTCGGGAGATGCAAAATCAAATGCTGCATTGGATTAAAGAAGCCCGGTGGAAAGATCTTCTCTAACTTGCAGATCAACTCCGGCGCCAACTCTTCCATTTCTTCTAGCACGCCAGGCGATAGTTCTTTCGCACAAAGAACACGGAAGAAATAGCTGAGTTCTGCCAGTACTAGCCATTCATCCTCAGGGATGAAGCCACGCAACATCACCGGCATTACCCGCTCAATCCATATGTGCCAATCATGACTCTTGAGACCAAATATCTTCAGTTTATCAAGATTCGCTCCCCTCTTTAGATTCGCTGCATACCCATCGGGGAACATCAACTGCTGTTGCACCCACAAGAGAATTTCCCTCATAGCTGGCCTTCCAAGATTGAACCATGCCTTTGGCTTCGTCCAGTTCTGCTTTCCTTTCGGTTCTTTCATGTTTTGTAACGGCCTATCACATAGCGCCTCCAGATCGACTCTAGCCTTAGTATTATCCTTTGACTTCCCATCTATGCCGAACAATGTACCAAAAAGTGCCTCGGCGATATTCTTCTCAGTGTGCATCACGTCGATGTTGTGTGGGCAAAGGAGGTCTTTGAAGTAAGGCAGATCCCATAAGCATGTTTTGTGAGTCCACGCGTGCTTAGTATTATACCCCTTGAAGTACCCTGGACGTTGTGGATCTGGCTCGAGAGCGTTTAACTGATCCAGGGTCTGTTGGCCTGTCAATGCAGGTGGTGCAGAGTTTTTGACAACTCTACCCCTGATGAAGTTCTTCTTGTCTTTCCTGAACTTATGGCGAGGATCCAGGAACTGTCTATGCATGTCGAAGCAAGAAAACTTGCGACCGGCCTGAAGCCAACGAAACTCAAGAGCTCCCTTGCATGTGGGGCACGGGAACCTTCCATGCACACACCAGCCAACGAATAGCGCATACGCCGGCAAGTCATGCGTCGAGTACATGTACCAGACACGCATTATGAAGTTCCGTTTGCTAAAGGCGTCGTATGTCTTGAACCCATTATCCCAGGCTTCTTGCAATTCGTCCTTAAGCGGCTGCATGTACACATTCATATTTTTGCCCGGATAGTTGGGTCCTGGAATTATCAACGTCAGGAAAATGTTCTTTCTTTGCATAATCTGTCCGGGGGGGGAGATTGAGTGGAAAGACAAATACGGGCCAACAACTGTATTGGGCTGCCGTCATACCAAACACACTGAACCCATCCGTGCTGATGCCGACTCGAGGATGCCTCGGATCTGCCGCTTTGTCAGCATGTAATTCATCAAACTTTTTCCACGCAACACCATCCGATGTGTGTACCATCATCAGATTCCCATCTGCATCTAGTTCGGTTCTTTTGCCTGTTTTGTGCCATGTCATCTGTCTGGCCGTCTCTTCGACCATGAAAAGACGTTGAAGTCTTGGTACGATTGGCATATACCGAAGAACACTAACGGGGATTTTGGTCTGTGTCTTCTCACCCATACCGTTGTCTACCACAATATACCTGGAAGACTTGCAAATGGGACAATAGTTCAAGTCCGCATAGTCAAGCCTAAATAAGGCACATCCTTTCTCACAGGCATGTATCTTCTCATAGGGCATCTTCAGTGCACGGAGGATTTTGTCCGACTGGTACAGGTTTGCAGGCATTACATGGCCTTTGGGTAGAAAGCGTCCAAATACTGTCATAATTGCGTCATAGCATTCTCTGCCCAAGTTGAACTGAGCCTTCAGAGCCATTACTTGTGAGATGGCATCCAACTGACAAAGCTCAGTGTGCTCGTGGAGCGGACGTTTCGAAGACTCCAACATTTCATTGAAGGCCTTTGCAGATTCCTCCATCTCCTCGTCCGAATCCCGAGCATCATCATAGCCTTGCACCATGTTTTCCATCCCGGTACCATGCTCGTCGGTGCGACGACGATCCACCTCAGCTCGGTCACGTTGGGCAGACTCACCATGAAATGTCCACACCGTATAATCGGGCGTAAAACCACTCTTCTGCAGGTGTTTGCCCATTTCAGCCTCTGTCTTCTTTTCCCAATTGCCGCACCGGAAACAGGGGCACCAGGTTTTCTTTTGGCCATTTGCAAATGCGGCTTGCACAAACCCCTTAGTTTTTGTGAACCATTCAGCGCTCCATTTGTTCTGACCAGTGTGACCGGTATACATCCAAGCACGGTCACTCATCTTGACTTTCAGAGCTACTGGACACACAACAATTATATATGTAATTCACCATGTATATATTCATTAGTTGATCTACTTTGTCAATTTTATTACGTCCATGCAACCTACACTCTAATAGGTAATGATAGGTCCTAATCCCACCCGTGTATGTGTAGATTGGGTTCATTTTCCCATGCTATGCTCCGGATCCGACGCAAAATTTCGGCAGCACCTCCCCGCTGTTCTCCTGATACACGTCTCTGCAATAAACAGAGAGGATGTGTACCCGGAGAACAACAGGGGAGGCACTGACGAAATATATGCGTCGGATCCGGAGCAAAGCATATGGGAAAACGAACCCAATCTACACATACTCGGGCTGTCCATGGATAGCGTTGGACAATTCGAAAGAATCAAGGTTATAAATATGCAAATGCATGCATATTTATAACTATGACGCTTTCGAACGGGAGACACATATTGGTTACGCATACTGATGATTCAAGACACATATATAGCTAGCTATCAAGTTTCATCGGAATAGATCAAATAATTAATGGGGGAGGAGGACTTGTCATTTGTGCTCACCCACGAACGAAGGGGCAGAGCTCGTCAAACGCACGGCGAGGTCGTCGAACACCAAACCTCGCAGCGATGAAACAACTGCACATTTAAAACTACACGATCAACACAATTATATATGATGTTTTTCATAACAAAATCGAAAAATATATGACCTAACTAATAATTCACAAATATATGACCCCGTCGGCCTCTGGAAGGCCAAAGAACACCTTTTCGGGAGGTGTCGGTGGTCGGGGTGTCCTGTCGGTGTCGGGGTGCCGTGTCGGGGTCGGGGTGCTGTTTCGGGGTCGGGGGGTCGGGGTGTCGTGTCGATGTCGGGGTAGTGCCGTGTCGGTGTCGGGGTGTTGTTTCGGGGTCGGGGTGTGGTGTCGGGGTCAGGGTGTCGGGTCAGGCTCGGGGTCGGGGTGTCGGGTCAGGCTCGGGGGTCGGGGTGTCGGGGTCGGGGTCGGGGTGTCGGGGTCGGGGTGTCGGGGTCGGGGTCGGGCTCGGGGTGTCGGGGTCGGGGTCTCGGGGTCGGGGTGTCGTGTCGGGGTGCCGGGTCGGGGTCTTTTTTCCTTTTCTTCTTCTTCCTCTTCTTCCTTTTCTTCCTTTTCTTCTTCTTCCTCTTCTTCCTTTTCTTCCTTTTCTTCCTTTTTTCCTTCTTCTTCTTCTTCTTCTTCTTCTTCTTCTTCTTCTTCTTCCTCCTCCTTTCCTTTTTCCTCTTCTTCTTCTCCTCCTCTCCTATTTTTTCTTCTTCTTCTTCCTCTTCTTCTTTTTTCTTCTCCTCCTCTTCTTCTTCTCCTCCTCTCCTGTTTTTTTCTTCTTCTTCTTCCTCTTCTTCTTTTTTCTTCTCCTCCTCCTCTTCTTCTTCCTCCTTTCCTTTTTCCTCTTCTTCTTCTCCTCCTCTCCTGTTTTTTTCTTCTTCTTCTTTTTCTTTCCTTAAACTGAACTAAACCTAAATCTAATCTAAACATAAACCTAAAACTAAAAAACAGAAAAAAGGAAAAAACTAAATCTAAACCTAAAACTAAACTAAGACTAAACCTAAACCTAAAACTAAACATAAACCTAAAACTAAAAAAACAGAAAAAAGGAAAAACAGAGGAGAGGTAGAGCTCACCTGGGCCGGTGGAGGAGGTGGCCGGTGGAGGAGGGGGGCGGGGCGGCTTGGGGCGGCGGCGCCGGGCCCAGGGCGGTGGGGCGCGGGGGGGCGGGGGCCGGGGCGCGGCGACGCTGAGACGGGGGGCCGGTGGAGGAGGGGGGGCGGGGCGGCGGCAGTGGCGACGAGGCGGGGGGCCGGTGGAGGAGGGGGGGTGGGGCGGCGGCGCCGGGCCCGGGCGGTGGGGCGCGGGGGGGCCGGGGCGCGACGGCGGCGAGTGGTGGTGGCGGCGGCGCGCGTATGGGAGCAGGGGAGAGAAATAGAGAGAGAGGGAGCGGGATGGGGGGCGCGCCGTTAGATATGTTAAATCTTTGCCGTCCGCCCCCCTTTGCCGTCCGCTTATTTGCTCTTTGCCGTCTGCTAGCAGACGACAAAGAGGGGGGCCCGTTAAGTTTTTTTTTGAGCAGCTCGTCAGTGGAGCCCCTCCCTCTTTGCCGTCAGCTAGCTGACGGCAAAGAATCTTTGCCGTCAGCTAGCGGACGGCAAAGAACTGGCTGATGGCAAAGGCTTTCTTTGCCATCAGCCAGTTCTTTGCCGTCTGCTTTCGGGTAGCTGATGGCAAAGAGCTTTTTTGCCGTCTGCTAGCAGACGACAAAGAGCTGGCAGATGGCAAAGTAGCTGATTCCAGTAGTGAATCTTCACACATCCCATGTAATATGAATAATAAAGGGGAGATAACATAGTTGGCTTACACTCGCCACGTCAATCAAGTACATAAATAACATTACATCATCCAAACACTCATGGCCCGACTACGGCACCAAAATAAAAGATAACCCAACAAGCGACACGGTCCCGATCACCCCCAACTGGGCACCACTACTGATCATCAGGAAAGAAAACATAGTAACATTGACAGTCTTCATCGAATTCCCACTTGAGCTCAAGCGCGTCTCCTGGAGCGGAATCATCAGGCCCTGCATCTGGTGTAATAGTAATCTGTGAGCCCCAGGGACTCAGCAATCTCGCACCCTCATGATCAAGACTACTTAAGCTTATAGGTATGGCAAGGTAAAATATGTGGATCTGCAGCAAGCGACTAGCAAATATGGTGGCTAACTTATTCGCAAAAGAGAGCGAGAAGAGGAGGCAAAGCGCGAGCGCGAAACTAGAGAGCAACCTACGCAAACATTACTCCAACACCGTGTCCACTTCCCAGACTCCGCCGAGAAGGGGCCATCACGGTAACACACTCAGTTGATTTATTTTAATTAAATTAAGGTTCAAGTTATCTACAACCGGATATTAACAAATTCCCATCTGCCCATAACCGCGGGCACGGCTTTCGAAAGTTCAAATCTCTGCAGGGGAGTCCCAACTTAGCCCATGACAAGCTCTCACGGTCAACGAAGGAATAGACCTCCTCCCGAGACGTTCTGATCAATCCCGATAGGAGCTGCACATATCTCGTTCTCAGGGCACACTCAGATAGGTCAAGCTACGAGTAAAACCAACCCTCGAGTTTCCCCGAGGTGGCCCCGCAGGCTGCCTGGTTCGGACCAACACTCAGAGGAGCACTGGCCCGGGGGGGGGGGTTAAATAAGATGACCCTCGGGCTCCAGAAACCCAAGGGAAAAAGAGGCTAGGTGGCAAATGGTAAAACCAAGGTTGGGCATTGCTGGAAAAGCTTTAATCAAGGCGAAATATTCAAGGGGTTCCCATTATAACCCAACCACGTAAGGAACGCAAAATCCAACATAACACCGATACGACGGAAACTAGGGCGGCAAGAGTGGAACAGAACACTAGGCGAGAGGCCGAGCCTTCCACCATTTACCAAGTATATAGATGCATTAAGATAACATGGCAGTATAATCATATCCCACCAAGTAAATAAATGTTTCAACAAGGAACGGTCTCCAATCTTCACCTGCAACTAGCAACGCTATAAGAGGGGCTGAGCAAAGCGGTAACATAGCCAGTCAATGGTTTGCTAGGACATGGTGGGTTAGAGGTTTGACATGGCAATTTGGGAGGCTTGAAAGCAAGTGGTAGGCATCATAGCATTGGCATAGCAAAAGAGCGAGCAAACTTGCATAGCAAAGATAGTAGTGATTTCGGGGGTATGATCATCTTGCCTGCACAGTTGTCAGAGTTGACTGGATCCTCGAAAACAAACTCAACGGGCTCCTAGTTAGCAAACTCGTCTCCCGGCTCTACCCAAACAAGACAAACAAACAACAAGGGCACAATCAACCACGTGCAAGGACCAAACAAGACGATGCAAAGATGATATGCTATGCGGGATGCGATGCGGGATGCATATGCAAGATATGATAGGAAATGCAAGAACCTGGCCTCAACATGGAAATCCAAGTGTGCCACTGGAAAGATGAGATGAAATTGCTGGGAAACGATATAAAGAACGTTGGAATCGGAGTTACGGTTTGGAAATGGCAAGCGATTCAAATATGCCACGGGTCTGCGATTTACAGCAAGTAGCCATCTAAATGCAACGAAATGAACATGCTACAGCACCCAAACATGACAACAAAATACATGGAAGGGATGCATTCAAGATGCTTAACAAAAGTCTAGCACTGAGCTACGGCCAATTCATCCATTAACAGGTTCAAACAAGCATGACAAAAATGCATATGGCAAACAGATCTCAGACTTAGTGAAATTAACACTTGTTTGGAATTTCAGATCAGATAGCACTCTTCGGAGCAACAAAACTACAAGCTACATGACCTGAACATGGCAAAGTAAAGCATGGCATGGAGCTACTCAAAGAGCTTAACAAAAGTCCCTTAGTGACCTTGAGCCAAAAGGGATCAAAAAATACAATTGCAAGCATGTGAACATAGCAAAAACATAATCAGTTTTCAGACTTGGTGAAAACTGGCACATGCTGAAACATAACTCAAGTAGGCATGTTTACGAGCTCGATGAACTCACTACGGAGCAAGTCATGAAAAGCTAAGCATACATCCATCAAGCTAGACATGGCAAGAACAATAGCATAGCATGCGCGGATCAACTACAACATCATCGGCAAAATTGCAAACAAGTTGACAATCTGCCCAGATTCACAAAGTAGCAAAAGTAGAGCTCGATTGACTCAAGCTAGGGTGCTCCATAATTGCAAACAAAGACATGGATGGATAGAGCACTACAATATTAACAAAACATCCTTACTGATCATCCCCAAAAGAGGCACGGATCACTAGGAAACAACATGAACATATGGCCATATGAGATAAACAGCTCAAGGACTTGGTGGAATTGCTAAGTCCCTGAAATCAGAATTACCAAGTGCACCACTTTGCAAGCTTGTGCTAGTCACCACACACATCACAAAAATACATGGGTTGCACCTCTGGAAAGATGACAAAACCCTTAACAAAACATATGTAGAGCTCATGGACATATCAGGCCCACAATAATCATGGCAAAAATGACAAATAGCTAAATGGAGGAGCAGATCTGACAATTAACCCAAGTAGCCCTCTTCTAACAGCATTTCGGGCATCAAGATGAACTCAAATGAAAATGATGCAATGGAACGAAATGATGTACTCTCTCAGGTGAACATTTTGATATGTTATATGCCCAAAACGGAGCTACGGATGCAGAGTTATAGCATGATGAAGATGGGCACATGGATTAGGGTTTCGAGAGAAAAAAGTCAACCCGAGGAGATATTTTCAGATCTGGATCACACGCGGATCGAGGTTCGATGGAGGATTCGCCGGAGTTCTTGCCGGACTTGACGAAGGCGACGGCGGACCCGGGCGAGGAGGAGGGCGGCGGGCGGCCGGAGAGGTCGCCGGACGGCGGCGGTCACCGGGCGGCGGGGCGGCGCCAGACGGCGGCGGTCACCGGGCGGCGGGGCGGCGCCGGGCAGAGGCGGTTGGAGGCAGCGGCGACCGGGCGGCGGGGCGGCGATGACGGCGCGGTGGTGGCGCAGTCCGGTCGGGCGGGGTCGGGCGCGAGGAGGCGAAGGGCGGCGGCGCGGGGAACGGGCTCGGGGGCCGGATCTGGGCTTCCCGGCCCGCGACGGCGGCAAGCGGCGGGCGCCACTTGGCACGCCCGAAGTGGCTGTGGGCGGCGGCGCGCAGGTCGGACACGTCCGACTCGGTGCTGACGTTGTCCGGCGGCGCGAGGAGGAGCGGATCTAGGGTTTTTGATGAGGGGGATCCGGAATTTCGGGGAGAGACCTATTTATAGGCATAGAGGGAGCTAGGAGAGTCCAAAAGAGGTGCGGTTTTCGGCCACGCGATCGTGATCGAACGCTCTAGATGATGGAGCAGGTTTAGGTGGGTTTTGGGCCAAATTGGAGGGGTGTTGGGATTCAACACACACGAGGCCTTTTCGATCCATCGGTTAACCGTTGGAGTATCAAACGAAGTCCAAATGATACGAAACTTGACAGGCGGTCTACCGGTTGTAAACCAAGACCGCTTGGCAAGTCTCGGTCCAATCCGGAAATGTTTAATCCCCACACACGAAAGAAAGCTAGAGATGACCACCGGAGGAGAACGAAGCGCCGGAATGCAAAACGGACAGCGGGGAAAATACTCGAATGCATGAGACGAACACGTATGCAAATGCAATGCACATGATGACATGATGTGAGATGCATGACAATGATAACAACACACGGCGACAAAGACCCGAACCCGAGAAAATAAAATAACTTAACGCCGAAACGGCAAGAGTTGGAGTACAAATTGGGAAAGTTACATCCGGGGTGTTACACCTATTAACCGGAGGCCCAGCCCAGAGTTGTTGTTTTTTTGCCTATTTCCGTGTTTCGGATAAACGGAATATCAAACGGAGTCCAAATGGAATAAAATCTTCAGAAACGTGATTTTCTCACCGAACGTGATCCAGGAGACTTGGACCCTACTGCAAGGGATCAAAGAGGTGGTCACGAGGGTGGGGGGCGCCCCCCTGCCTCGTGGGCCCCTCGGTGCTCCACCGACGTACTCCTTCCTCCTATATATACACACGTACCCCCAAACGATCAGAACAGGAGCCAAAAACCTAATTCCACCACCGCAACTATCTGTATCCACGAGATCCCATCTTGGGGCCTGTTCCGGAGCTCCACCGGAAGAGGCCCGTCACCACGGAGGGCTTCTACATCATCCTAGCCCATCCGATGAAGTATGGGTAGTTTACCTCAGACCTTCGGGTCAATAGTTAGTAGCTAGATGGCTTCTTCTCTCTCTTTGAATCTCAATACATAGTTCTCCCCCTCTCTCGTGGAGATCTATTCGATGTAATCTTCTTTTTGTGGTGTGTTTGTTGAGACCGATGAATTGTGGGTTTATGATCAAGTCTATCTATGAATAATATGTGAATCTTCTCTGAATTCTTTTATGCATGATTGGTTATCTTTGCAAGTCTCTTCGAATTATTCGTTTGGTTTGGCCAACTAGATTGGTAGTTCTTGCCATGGGAGAAGTGCTTAGCTTTGGGTTCGATCTTGCGGTGTCCTTACCCAGTGCCAGAAGGGGCAGCAAGGCATGTATTGTATCATTGCCATCGAGGATAACAAGATGGGGTTTATTTAATATTGCATGAATTTATCTCTCTACATCATGTCATCTTGCTTAAGGCGTTACTCTGTTTTTAACTTACTACTCTAGATGCATGCTGGATAGCGGTCGATGAGTGGAGTAATAGTAGTAGATGCAGAATCGTTTCGATCTACTTGTCACGGACGTGATGCCTTTATACATGATCATGCCTAGATATTCTCATAATTATGCTCAATTTTATCAATTGCTCCACAGTAATTTGTTCACCCACCGTAGAATACTTATGCTCTTGAGAGAAGCCACTAGTGAAACCTATGCCCCCCGGGTCTATTCTCATCATATCAATCTCCATCACTTTTATATTGTTTTGCTATTTACTTTGCTTTTACTTTTTACTTTGCATCTTTATATCAAAAATACCAAAAATATTCTATCTAACAGATCTCACTCTCGTAAGTGACCGTGAAGGGCTTGACAATCCCTAATCGCGTTGGTTGCGAGTAGCTATCGCTTTGTGCAGGTACGAGGGACTTGAGCGTGGGCTCCTACTGGATTGATACCTTGGTTCTCAAAAACTGAAGGAAATACTTATGCTACTCTGCTGCATCATCCCTTCCTATTCGGGGAATACCAACGCAAGCTCAAGACGTAGCAAGAAGGATTTCTGGCGCCGTTGCTGGGGAGTCTACGCAAAAAGTCATATACCAAGTACCCATCACAATCCCTATCTCTCGCATTACATTATTTTCCATTTGCCTCTCTTTTTCCTCTCCCCCCAATTCACCCTTGCCTTTTTATTCGCCCTCTCTCTATCCTCCCTCTCTGTTTGCCTCTTTTGTCTGCTTCCTTTTTGTTTTCTCGTGTGTTATATTGCTTGTTTGTCGCGATGGATCAAGATACTACTAAATTGTGTGACTTCACCAATACCAATAATAATGATTTCCTTAGCACTCCGATTGCTCCTCTTGCCGATGATGAATCTTGTGAAATTAATACTGCTTTGTTGAATCTTGTTATGAAAGATCAATTCGTCGGCCTTCCTAGTGAAGATGCCGCTACTCATCTGAATAGCTTCGTTGATTTATGTGATATGCAAAAGAAAAAAGATGTCAATAATGATGTCGTTAAATTGAAGCTATTTCCTTTTTCTCTTAGAAATCGTGCTAAAGCTTGGTTTTCGTCTTTGCCTAAGAATAGTATTGATTCATGGAACAAGTGCAAAGATGCTTTTATCTCTAAGTATTTTCCTCCCACTAATATCATCTCTCTTAGAAACGATATAATGAACTTTAAACAACTTGATCATGAACATGTTGCACAAGCTTGGGAGAGAATGAAATTAATGATACGTAATTGCCCTACTCATGGTTTGAATTTGTGGATGATTATACAAAACTTTTATGCCGGATTGAATTTTGCTTCTAGAAATCTTTTAGATTCGGCCACGGGAGGCACTTTTATGGAAATCACTTTAGGATATGCTACTAAACTCCTAGATAATATTATGGTTAATTATTCTCAATGGCATACTGAAAGAACTTCTAATAAAAAAGTGCATGCGATAGAAGAAATTAATGTGTTGAGTGGAAAGATGAATGAACTTATGAAATTATTTGCTACTAAGAGTGTTTCTTCTGATCCTAATGATATGCCTTTGTCTACTTTGATTGAGAATAATAATGAATTTATGGATGTGAATTTTGTTGGTAGGAATAATTTTGGTAACAACGCTTATAGAGGGAATTTTAATCCTAGGCCATATCCTAGTAATCCTTCTAATAATTATGGGAATTCCTACAACAACTCTTATGGAAATTATAATAAGATGCCCTCTGATTTTGAATCTAATATTAAAGAATTTATTTCTTCGCAAAAGAATTTAAATGCTATGGTTGATGAAAAATTGCTTAAGATTGATGATTTGGCTAGAAACGTTGATAGAATTGCTCTTGATGTTGATGCTTTGAAACATAGATCTATTCCACCTAAGCACGATATTAACGAGTCTCTAAAAGCCATGAGAATTTCAATTGATGAGTGTAAGGAAAGAACCGCTAGGATGCGTGCTTCCAAAGATGCCTTTATTAAAGCGTGTTCTTCCAATTCCTATGAAAATCAAGATGAAGATCTAAAAGTTATTAATGTGTCTCCAATTAAATCTTTATTTTGCAATATGAATCTTGATGAAACTGAATATGATCTTCCTTTACCTAGAAGGCGTTCTAAAAATTCGGAGTATTTAGATCTTAATGATGAAATTGATGAAAGTGGGATTGAAAGAAATAAAAATCTAGATGTTGCTAAACCCACTATATTGGATTTCAAGGAATTTAATTATGAAAGTTGCTCTTTGATTGATTGTATTTCCTTGTTGCAATCCGTGCTAAATTCTCCACATGCTTATAGTCGAAATAAAGCCTTCACCGAACATATTGTTGATGCCTTGATGCAATCTTATGAAGAAAAACTTGAGTTGAAAGTTTCTATCCCTAGAAAACTCTATGATGAGTGGGAACCAACTATTAAAATTAAAATTAAAGATCATGAGTTTTATGCTTTGTGTGATTTGGGTGCTAGTGTCTCACTATTCCCAAGACTTTGTGTGATTTGCTAGATTTCCGTAACTTTGATGATTGCTCTCTAAACTTGCATCTTGCGGATTCCACTATTAAGAAACCTATGGGAAGGATTAATGATGCTCTTATTGTTGTAAATAGGAATTATGTGCCCGTAGATTTCATTGTTCTTGATATAGATTACAATCCTTCTTGCCCTATTATTCTTGATAGACCTTTCCTTATAACGGTTGGTGCGATTATTGATATGAAGGAAGGGAATATTAGATTTCAATTTCCATTTAAAAAGGGCATGGAACACTTTACAAGAAAGAAAATAAAATTACCATATGAAACTATCATGAGAGCCACTTATGGATTTCCTACCAAAGATGGCAATACCTAGATCTATTCTTGCTCGTTATGCCCAGCTAGGGGCGTTAAACGATAGCGCTTGTTGGGAGGCAACCCAATTTTATTTTTATTCCTTGCCTTTTGCTCCTGTTTAGTAATAAATAAATTATTTAGCCTCTGTTTTGGTTGTGTTTTTTGTGTTTAATTAGTGTTTGTGCCAAGTAGAACCGTTGGGAAGACTTGGGGAAAGTCTTGTTGAACTTGCTGTAAACAAACATAAACTTTAGCGCTACGAGAACTGCTGTCATTTTTATTTGAAGAGTTCTATTTAGTTAATTCTTTTTGCATATGATTAATAGATAAATTAATAACGTCCAGCAATTTATTTTAGAATTTTTGGGGTTCCATATCTTGCGCTAGCTACAGATTACTACAGACTATTCTGTTTTTGACAGATTCTGTTTTTCGTGTGTTGTTTGCTTATTTTGATGAATCTATGGCTAGTAAAATAGTTTATAATCCATAGAGAAGTTGGAATACAGTAGGTTTAATACCAATATAAATAAATAATGAGTTCATTACAGTACCTTGAAGTGGTATTTTGTTTTCTTTCGCTAACGGAGCTCACGAGTTTTCTATTTTGAGTTTTGTGTTGTGAAGTTTTCAAGTTTTGGGTGAATTCTTTTGATGTATCATGGAACAAGGAGTGGCAAGAGCCTAAGATTGGGGATTCCCATGGCACCCCCAAGATAATCCAAGTACACCAAAAAGTCAAAGCTTGGGGATGCCCCCGGAAGGCATCCCCTCTTTCGTCCACTTCCATCGGTAATTTACTTGGAGCTATTTTTTTATTCACCAACATGATATGTGTTTTGCTTGGAGCGTCTTGTATTATTTGTGTCTTTGTTTGTTAGTATGCCACAATCATCCTTTCTGTACACACCTTTTGAGAGAGCCATACATGAATTAAAATTTGATAGAATACTCTATGTGCTTCACTTATATCTTTTGAGCTAGATAATTTTACTCTATGTGCTTCACTTATATCTTTTGAGCTAGATAATTTTACTCTATGTGCTTCACTTATATTCTTTTGAGCTAGATAATTTTACTCTATGTGCTTCATTTATATCCTTTTGAACTAGATAATTTTGCTCTAGGTGCTTCACTTATATTCTTTTGAGCTAGATAATTTTGCTCTATGTGCTTCACTTAGATCTTTTTGAGCACGGTGGTGGATATGTTTTAAAGAAACTATTGATCTCTCATGCTTCACTTAAATTAATTTGAGAGTCTCTTAATAGCATGGTAATTTGCCTAATAATAATATGCTTGGTATTCAAGATTTGTGAAACTTTCTTTTGAGTGTGTTGAATACTAAGAAAAGATTGAAGCATGATAATTGTTTTGAGATATGGAGGTGATAATATTAAAGTCATGCTAGTTGAGTAGTTGTGAATTTAAAGAATACTTGTGTTGAAGTTTGTGATTCCCGTAGCATGCACGTATGGTGAAACGTTATGTGATGAAGTCGGAGCATGATTTATTTATTGATTGTCTTCCTTATGAGTGGCGGTCGGGGACGAGCGATGGTCTTTTCCTACCAATCTACCCCCCTAGGAGCATGCGCGTAATACTTTTCTTTGATAACTTCTAAATTTTTGCAATAAGTATATGAGTTCTTTATGACTAATGTTGAGTCCATTGATTATACGCACTCCCACCCTTCCACCCTTGCTAGCCTCTCTAATACCCCGCAACTTTCGTCGGTATGATACACCTACCATATACCTTCCTCAAAACAGCCACCATACCTACCTATTATGGCATTTCCATAGCCATTCCGAGATATATTGCCATGCAACTTTCCACCATCTAGTTCATCATGACACACTTCATCATTGTCATATTGCATATCCCGGTACACCGCCGGATGCATTCACATAGTCATATTTTGTTCTAAGTATGAGTTGTAATTGTTGAGTTATAAGAAAAATAAAAGTGTGATGATCATCATTATTAGAGCATTGTCCCAGTGAGGAAAGAATGATGGAGACTATGATTCCCCCATAAGTCGGGATGAGACTCCGGACGAAAAATTAAAAAAAAGAGGCCATAAAAAAGGAGAAAAGGCCCAAACAAAAAAAGAGAGAAAAAGAGAGAAGGGACAATGTTACTATCCTTTTACCACACATGTGCTTCAAAGTAGCACCATGATCTTCATAGTAGAGAGTCTCTCATGTTATCACTTTCATATACTAGTGGGAATTTTTCATTATAGAACTTGGCTTGTATATTCCAATGATGGGCTTCCTCAAATTGCCCTAGGTCTTCATGAGCAAGCAAGTTGGATGCACACCCACTTAGTTTCTTTTTGAGATTTCATATACTTATAGCTCTAGTGCATCCGTTGCATGGCAATCCCTACTCACTCACATTGATATCTATTGATGGGCATCTCCATAGCCCGTTGATACGCCTAGTTGATGTGAGACTATCTTCTCCTTTTTGTCTTCTCCACAACCACCATTCTATTACCCCTATAGTGTTATATCCATGGCTCACGCTCATGTATTGCGTGAAGATTGAAAAAGTTTTGAAAAAGTTAGAGTGTGAAACAATTGCTTGGCTTGTCATCGGGGTTGTGCATGATTTAAATACTTTGTGTGGTGAAGATGAAGCATAGCCAGACTATATGATTTTGTAGGGATAACTTTCTTTGGCCATGTTATTTTGAGAAGACATAATTGCTTTGTTAGTATGCTTGAAGTATTATTATTTTCTATGTCAATATAAACTTTTATCTTGAATCTTTCTAATCTGAATATTCATACCACAATTAAGAAGATTTGCATTGAAATTATGCCAAGTAGCACTCCGCATCAAAAATTCTCTTTTTATCATTTACCTACTCAAGGACGAGCAGGAATTAAGCTTGGGGATGCCTGATACGTCTCCAACGTATCTATAATTTTTGATTGCTCCATCCTATATTATCTACTGTTTTGGACTATATTGGGCTTTATTTTCCACTTTTATATTATTTTTGGGACTAACCTATTAACCGGAGGCCCAGCCCAGAATTGCTGTTTTTTGCCTATTTCAGTGTTTCGGATAAACGGAATATCAAATGGAGTCCAAACAGAATAAAATCTTCGGGAACGTGATTTTCTCACCGAACGTGATCCAGGAGACTTGGACCCTACTGCAAGGGATCAAAGAGGTGGTCACGAGGGTGGGGGGGGCGCTAGGGCGCCCCCTGCCTCGTGGGCCCCTCGGTGCTCCACCGACGTACTCCTTCCTCCTATATATACACACGTACCCCCAAACGATCAGAACAGGAGCCAAAAACCTAATTCCACCGCCGCAACTTTCTGTATCCACGAGATCCCATCTTGGGGCCTGTTCCGGAGCTCCGCCGGAAGAGGGCCGTCATCACGGAGGGCTTCTACATCATCCTAGCCCCTCCGATGAAGTGTGAGTAGTTTACCTCAGACCTTCGGGTCCATAGTTAGTAGCTAGATGGCTTCTTCTCTCTCTTTGAATCTCAATACAAAGTTCTCCCCCTCTCTCGTGGAGATCTATTCGATGTAATCTTCTTTTTGCGGTGTGTTTGTTGAGATCGATGAATTGTGGGTTTATGATCAAGTCTATCTATGAATAATATTTGAATCTTCTCTGAATTCTTTTATGCATGATTGGTTATCTTTGCAAGTCTCTTCGAATTATCCATTTGGTTTGGCCAACTAGATTGGTAGTTCTTGCCATGGGAGAAGTGCTTAGCTTTGGGTTCGATCTTGCGGTGTCCTTACCCAGTGACAGAAGGGGCAGCAAGGCACGTATTGTATCATTGCCATCGAGGATAACAAGATGGGGTTTATTTCATATTGCATGAATTTATCTCTCTACATCATGTCATCTTGCTTAAGGCGTTACTCTATTTTTAACTTAATACTCTAGATGCATGCTGGATAGCGGTCGATGAGTGGAGTAATAGTAGTAGATGCAGAATCGTTTCGATCTACTTGTCACGGACGTGATGCCTATATACATGATCATGCCTAGATATTCTCATAATTATGCTCAATTCTATCAATTGCTCAACAGTAATTTGTTCACCCACCGTAGAATACTTATGCTCTTGAGAGAAGCCACTAGTGAAACCTATGGCCCCCGGGTCTATTCTCATCATATCAATCTCCATCACTTTTATATTGTTTTGCTATTTACTTTGCTTTTACTTTTTACTTTGCATCTTTATATCAAAAATACCAAAAATATTCTATCTATCAGATCTCACTCTCGTAAGTGACCGTGAAGGGCTTGACACCCCTAATCGCGTTGGTTGCGAGTAGCTATCGCTTTGTGCAGGTACGAGGGACTTGAGCGTGGGCTCCTACTGGATTGATACCTTGGTTCTCAAAAACTGAGGGAAATACTTACGCTACTCTGCTGCATCATCCCTTCCTCTTCAGGGAAAACCAACGCAAGCTCACGACATAGCACTCACCATCCTCGATGCAGTATGATGTAGCCTGTCGGGCCATGCGCTCTGCGTCCTCCTATTTCTCTGGCAGCGTCCCCTGCGTCAGGTATTCCTTGAACTCCTTGGTCCAGCACCCATCCTGAGGCTCGAGCGCCAGGAGTAGGCGCGCTCTTGAGGTAGGGCCGCTGGCTGGGGCTCCCGAGGCAGGTGGTTGGGGGAGTTCTTCCCGAAGCGGCGCCGACCCCGAAAGCAGATGTTCTGCCAAAGGCTTGAAGAGCCACTCCTCAAAGACGCCAGGCTCTTGGGGTTGTCGCTTGGACGCCCTTTTGGTGATGTCGTTGGCCTCCTTGTTGGTGCCGAGGGGCACGTGCTACAACTCCAGACCCAGGAAATGATTTCCATTTTGCGTACCTCCGCGAGGTATGCCTCCATGTGCTCGTCCATCGGCTCGTATACCTTGTTGGAGAAGTTGATGAGGAGCTGCGAGTCGCCCCTGATGGTGAGGCGCTTCACCCCAGGGCCACCGCAGCCTTAAGGCCAGCGATGAGGCCTTCGTACTCTACGATGTTCTTGGAGACCTTCTCGCCTTGCTGGAAGCAGAGCCTCACGGCGTAGTAGAGTTTGTCCTGAGTGGGCGAGATGAGCACTGCTCCAGCTCCTGCGCCCTAGCGTGCAAACGCTCCATCGAAATACATGACCCACCCATCTAGTGCTTCACTCCCTGGCGAGAGGGATCGGTCCTCGCCTGGCTCAAACCCCGGGGCGTCAGTCCATTCTGCCACGAAGTCGGCGAGCGCGACTCCCTTGATGACCCTGGTTGTGCTGAACTCCAGCTGGAATGCTTGCAGCTCGACGTTCCATTCGGCGACTCTTCCAGCAGCGTTGGGGCTCCTGAGTACCCTCTCCAGTGGGTAGGCCGAGATGACCTTGATTGGATGACTTTGGAAGTAGTGTCGCAGTTTACGCGAGGCCACCAAGAGCGCCAACAAGAGCTTTTGAGGCATGGGGTACCGTGCCCTTGCATCCCGCAGTATCGTGCTGACGAAGTATAATGGGTGCTCGACGAGGGCGGGGGCATCAATGGAGCCTGCGCCTGTCGGAGGTTGGGGCGTCTGCTGAGGTGACGGGACCCCAAGAGCCTGGTCGCCCACTGGGGCCTCTGCAGGCCTGCGAACGCTGCCTTGCTGGGCCTCGTCACTCATTGGCGTTGCTGCAGCCTTTGTGGTGCCCTCTTAGTTCCGCATCACCCCGACTGAAGGTGCGGCACGACGCGGCTGACCCTTGGCATGGCGCTTTTCCTGAACCGCCACTAGGGCTGCACTAGCGGAGTAGGGAGTGGCAGCAAGGTAAAGCACTAGGGGCTCAAGAGGGAAGGGCGCCACCATCACGGGAGGGCTGGTCAGGTATCTCTTGAGGTCTTGAAATGCTTGATTAGCCTCCAGGGTCCACTCGAATGGGCCCTTCTTCTTCATCATCTTGAAGAACGGCAGGGCCCACTCTCCCAGCTTGGAGATGAAGCGCCCCAGCGAGGCCACGCAGCCCGCAAGATTCTGCATGTCCTTGAGAGTTTGCGGTGGGCTCATGTCTTCTATCGCCTTGACCTTCTCCGGGTTAGCCTCGATCCCCCTATGGGACACGAGGAACCCCAACAGCTTGTCAGAGGGGACACCGAACACGCACTTCTCTGGGTTGAGCCGTAGGTCTACCTGGCGTAGGCTTGCGAAGGTCTCCTCTAGGTCTTGAATCAAAGTCCTTGCCTCCCGAGACTTTACCACAATGTCGTCGACGTAGGCTTCAGCGTTCCTTCCGAGCTGCTGACCTAGGATGATGTGCATCAGACGCTGAAAGGTCGCGCCTACGTTGCGCAGCCCGAATGACATGCAAGTGTAGCAGTACACCCCACACGGGGTCAGGAAGGCCATCTTCTCCACATCCTCCACTGCCATATTGATCTGGTGATAGCCTGGAAATGCGTCCAGGAAGCACAACAGGTCACTCGGCGGTGGAGTCGATAATCTGGTCGATGCGTGGGAGCGGGAACGGGTCTTGAGGACAGGCCTTGTTGAGGTTGGTGAAGTCGACACACATGCGCTCCTTCCCGCCTTTTTTTGGTACGACGATGGGGTTCGCCAGCCACTCTGGGTACTGAACCTCGTGAATGACACCTGCTGATGTCTACTACACAACCTTCTTCTTGTAGACATTGTTGGGCCTCCAAGTGCAGAGGTTTGTAGGACAGTAGCAAATTTCCCTCAAGTGGATGACCTAAGGTTTATCAATCCGTAGGAGGCGTAGGATGAAGATGGTCTCTCTCAAGCAACCCGGCAACCAAATAACAAATAGTCTCTTGTGTCCCCAACACACCCAATACAATGGTAAATTGTATAGGCGCACTAGTTCGGCGAATAGATGGTGATACAAGTGGTATATGGATGGTAGATAAAGGTTTTTGTAATCTGAAAATATAAAAACAGCAAGGTAAATAATGATAAAAGTGAGCATAAACGGTATTGCAATGCGTTGAAACAAGGCCTAGGGTTCATACTTTCGCTAGTGCAAGTTCCCTCAACAATAATAACATAATTGGATCACATAACTATCCCTCAACATGCAACAAAGAGTCACTCCAAAGTCACTAATAGCGGAGAACAAACAAAGAGATTATGGTAGGGTACGAAACCACCTCAAAGTTATTCTTTCCAATCAATCCGTTGGGCTATTCCTATAAGTGTCACAAACAGCCCTAGAGTTCGTACTAGAATAACACCTTAAGACACAAATCAACCAAAACCCTAATGTCACCTAGATACTCCAATGTCACCTCAAGTATCCGTGGGTATGATTATACGATATGCATCACACAATCTCAGATTCATCTATTCAAACCAACACAAAGTACTTCAAAGAGTGCCCCAAAGATTCTACCGGAGAGTCAAGACGAAAACGTGTGCCAACCCCTATGCATAGGTTCATGGGTGGAACCCACAAGTTGATCACCAAAACATACATCAAATGGATCAATAGAATACCCCATTGTCACCACGGGTATCCCATGCAAGACATACATCAAGTGTTCTCAAATCCTTAAAGACTCAATCCGATAAGATAACTTCAAAGGGAAAACTCAATCCATTACAAGAGAGTAGAGGGGGAGAAACATCATAAGATCCAACTATAATAGCAAAGCTCGCAATACATCAAGATTGTACCACCTCAAGAACACGAGAGAGAGAGATCAAACACATAGCTACTGGTACATACCCTTAGCCCTGAGGGAGAACTACTCCCTCCTCGTCATGGAGAGCACCGGGATGATGAAGATGGCCACCGGAGAGGGATTCCCCCTCCGGCAGGGTGCCAGAATGGGTCTAGATTGGTTTTTGGTGGCTACGGAGGCTTCTGGCAGCGGAACTCCCGATCTATTGTGCTCCCCGAAGTTTTTAGGGCATATGGGTATATATGGGAGGAAGAAGTACGTCGGTGGATCTCCGGGATGTCCACGAGGCAGGGGGCGCGCCCAGGGGGGTGGGTGCGTCCCCACCCTCGTGGGCAGCCCGAGACTCTCCTGGTCCAACTCCGATACTCCATGGGCTTCTTCTGGTCCAAAAATAAGTTCCGTGAAGTTTCAGGTCAATTGGACTCCGTTTGATTTTCCTTTTCTGCGATACTTTAAAAGAAGGAAAAAACAGAAACTGGCACTGGGCTCTAGGTTAATAGGTTAGTCCCAAAAATCATATAAAATAGCATATAAATGCGTATAAAACATCCAAGGTTGATAATATAATTGCATGGAACAATGAAAAATTATAGATACGTTGGAGACGTATCAGCATCCCCAAGCTTAATTCATGCTCGTCCTCGAGTAGGTAAATGATAAAAACAGATTTTTCCATGTGGAATGCTACCTAACATATTCCTCTAAGTAATTCTCTTCATTTTGGCATGAATGTTCAGATCCATAAGATTCAAGACAAAAGTTTAATATTGACATAAAAATATGAATACTTCAAGCATACTAATAAAGTAATCATGTCTTCTCAAAATGACATGGCCAAAGAAAGCTATCCCTACAAAATCGTATAGTCTGGCTATGCTCTATCTTCACCACACAAAATATTTAAATCATGCACAACCCCGATGACAATCCAAGCAATTGTTTCATACTTTTGATGTTCTCAAACTTTTTCAATCTTCACACAATACATGAGCGTGAGCCATGGACATAGCACTATAGGTGGAATAGAATGGTGGCTGTGGAGAAGACAAAAAGGGAGAAGATATTCTCACATCAATTAGGGGTATCAACGGGATATGGAGATGCCCATTAATATATATCAATGTGAGTGAGTAGGGATTGCCATGCAACGGATGCACTAGAGCTATAAATGAAGGAAAGCTCAACAAAAGAAACTAGTGGGTGTGCATCCAACTCGCTTGCTCATGAAGACTTAGGGCATTTTGAGGAAGCCCATCATTGGAATATACAAGCCAAGTTCTATAATGAAACATTCCCACTAGTATATGAAAGTGACAACATAGGAGACTCTCTATCATGAAGATCATGGTGCTACTTTGAAGCACAAGTGTGGTAAAAGAATAGTAGCATTGCCCCTTCTCTCTCTTTCTCTCATTTTTTTATTTGGGCCTTCTCTTTTTTATGGCCTCTTTTCTCTTTTTTTTGGGCTTCTTTGGCCTCTTTTATTTATTTATTTTCGTTTGGAGTCTCATCCCGACTTGTGGGGGAATCATAGTCTCCATCATCCTTTCCTCACTAGGACAATGCTCTAATAATGATGATCATCACACTTTTATGTTCCTACAACTCAAGAATTAGAACTCGATACTTAGGACAAGATATGACTCTATATGAATTCCTCCGGCGGTGTACCGGGATGTGCAATGACTCATGAGTGACATGTATGAAAGAATTATGAACGGTGGCTTTGCCACAAATACAATGTCAACTACATGATCATGCAAAGCAATATGACAATGATGGAGCGTGTCATAGTAAACGGAACGGTGGAAAGTTGCATGGGAATATATCTCAGAATGGCTATGAAAATGCCATGATAGGTAGGTATGGTGGCTGTTTTGAGGAAGGTATATGGTGGGTGTATGATGCCGGCGAAAGTTGCACGGTACCAGAGAGGCTAGCAATGGTGGAAGGGTGAGAGTGCGTATAATCCATGGACTCAACATTAGTCATAAAGAACTCACATACTTATTGCAAAAATCTTTTAGTTATCCAAACAAAGTACTACTTGCATGCTACTAGGGGGAT
Source organism: Triticum aestivum (assembly GCF_018294505.1). Lineage (NCBI taxonomy): Eukaryota > Viridiplantae > Streptophyta > Magnoliopsida > Poales > Poaceae > Triticum > Triticum aestivum. Next base: position 231,116,711 of record NC_057812.1, on the reverse strand, counting down.
AGATTGGTAGGAAAAGACCATCGCTCGTCCCCGACCGCCACTCATAAGGAAGGCAATCAATAAATAAATCATGCTCCGAGTTCATCACATAATGGTTCACCATACGTGCATGCTACGTGAATCACAAACTTTAACACAAGTATCTCTCAAATTCACAACTACTCACTAGCATGACTCTAATATTACCATCCTCATATCTCAAAACAATCATCAAGTATCAAACTTCTCATAGTATTCAATGCACTTTATATGAAAGTTTTTATTATATACCTCTTGGATGCCCATCATATTAGGACTAAATTCATAACCAAAGCAAATTACCATGCTGTTTAGGACTCTCAAAATAATATAAGTGAAGCATGAGAGATCAATTATTTCTATAGAATAAAACCACCACCGCGCTCTAAAAGATATAAGTGAAACACTAGACAAATGAAAAACTACTCCAAAAGATGTAAGTGAAGATCAATGAGTAGTCGAATAATTATGCAACTATGTGAAGACTCTCTAACATTTAAGAATTTCAGATCTTGATATTTTATTCAAACAGCAAGCAAAACTAAAGAAAATAAAATGACGCTCCAAGCAAAATACATATCATGTGGTAAATAAAAATATAGCTCCAAGTAAAGTTACCGATGAACGAAGACGAAAGAGGGGATGCCTTCCGGGGCATCCCCAAGCTTAGGCTCTTGGTTGTCCTTGAATATTTCCTTGGGGTGCCTTGGGAATCCCCAAGCTTAGGCTCTTTCCACTCCTTATTCCATAATCCATCGAATCTTTACCCAAAACTTGAAAACTTCACAACACAAAAGTTAACAGAAAACTCGTAAGCTCCGTTAGTATAAGAAAATAAATCACCACTTAGGTACTGTTGTGAACTCATTCTAAATTCATATTGCACTGCGTTTGGATGTCTCAATTGGAGCCCAGGAAATGGAATTCGTAATCATCTGGGTCAATACGGATGTTTGGCTGGACACTGAATACATATTGGAAATGAAAAAGCAATTCAGGCCCATTTTCGCTCTCGTGAAAATCTCCCTCCCACGTTTCGGAGGGTTGGCGCTCCGAATTGTCACGAAATCGCTCTCTCCCGCAAAAGGTACCGCTTCAGCCCATGAAACAAAAATATAAGGCAGCGAAGGGGAACGGGAGGGGCGAACTCGAGCGCTGACCTAGGTCGTGGTGGCGGCGACCTAGCAGCAGGTGGCGGCGGCAACCACAACGGCGACCCTCGGCGGCACGGGTCCGCCCCTCCCCTCTTCCTCACCCCTTTTCCTGTCTCTCCCCTCGCCATCTCCCATCGGCTTGTGCTGCGCCCCGCCATGGAGGTCGACGGCGGCCCAGGACTGACGCGCCCCGCCATCGGCTCCGCCCTTCTAGCCACGTGTGGCCGTCGTCCTTGCCTATTGTTGCCTGGCTCAAACCCTCCCTTCTCCACGAGCTGCAGCTCCTTCTGTACAGCACTCCACCGTTACAGATGTACGAGCTGCTCCTCTTTTTGTGCAGCCACAACACTGCTCCACCATGGATCCATGGACATGACCTAGATCCTCTTGCCAAACCTATCCATGGCTATGAAATTCCAAAGTTTGTCATCCAAACATGATTTGGTATTGAAATCTCAGAGGCATTTCAAGGGCCAATTCATTGGACAACCAAACAGGTGAATTCGTATTCGTGCCATTTCAGTTTCCTCATTGATTTGGAATTCGGACCAATACAATACGGAGATCCCCAATGGAGACATCCAAATGAAGCGTTGGTGTAATATCTACTGTATTCCAACTTATCTATGGTTCATACCCTCCGATACTACTCATAGATTCATCAAAATAAGCAAACAACACATCGAAAACAGAATCTGTCAAAAACAGAACAGTCTGTAGTAATCTGGATCAAATGTATACTTCTGTAACTCATAAAATTCTCAAATAAATTTCTGGACGTGAGGAATTTATCTATTAATCATCTTCAGAAAAAATTAACTAAATATCGCTCTCCAATAAAAAATGGCAGCAATTCTCGTGAGCGCTAAAGTTTCTGTTTTTTACAGCATGATCGCAAAGACATTCCCCAAGTCTTCCCAAAGGTTCTACTTGGTACAAACACTAATTAAAAGCATAAAACCACATCTAAACAGAGGCTATATGAATTATTTATTACTAAACAGGAGCAAAAATCAAGGAACAAAAATAAAGTTGGGTTGCCTCCCAACAAGCACTATCGTTTGACGCCCCTAGCTAGGCATGATGATTTCAATGATTCTCATACAAAAGATAAGAATTGAAACATAAAGAGAGCATCATGAAAAATATGAATATCACATTTAAGTCTAACCCTCTTCCTATGCATAGGGATTTTGTGAGCAAACAATTTATGGGAGCAATAATCAACTAGCATAGGGAGGCAAAACAAGCATAACTTTAAAACTTTAAGCACATAGGGAGGAAACTTGATATTATTGCAATTCCTACAAGTATATATTCCTCCCTCACAATAATTTTCAGTAGCATCATGAATGAATTCAACAATATAACCAACACCTAAAGCATTCTTTTCATGATCTACAAGCATAGAAATTTTATTACTCTCCACACAAGAAAAATTCTTCTCATGAATAATAGTGGGAGCAAACTCAACAAAATAATTATCATGTGAGGCATAATACAATTGAAAACTAAAATCATGATAACAAGTTTCATTGATATCATTATTCTTTATAGCATACAAGTCATCACAATAATCATCATAGATAGCAACTTTGTTCTCATAATCAATTGGAACCTCTTCCGGAATAGTGGATTCATCACAAAATAAAGTCATGACCTCTCCAAATCCACTTTCATCAATATAATCATCATAAATAGGAGGCATGATTTCATCATAATAAATTTGCTCATCAAAACTTGGGGGACAAAAAATATCATCTTCATCAAACATAGCTTCCCCAAGCTTGTGGCTTTGCATATCATTGCATCATGGATATTCAAGGAATTCATGGATATTCATGGATGACTAGGTTTATCAATCCGTAGGAGCGTAGGATGAAGATGTCTCTCTCAAGCAACCGGCAACCAAATAACAAATAGTCTCTTGTGTCCCCAACACACCCAATACAATGGTAAATTGTATAGGCGCACTAGTTCGGCGAATAGATGGTGATCAAGTGATATGATGGTAATAAAGTTTTTGTAATCTGAAAATATAAAAAAAGCAGGAATAATGATAAAGGTGAGCATAAACGGTATTGCAATGCGTTGAAACAAGGCCTAGGTGTTCATACTTTCGCTAGTGCAAGTTCCTCAACAATAATAACATAATTGGATCACATAACTATCCCTCAACATGCAACAAAGAGTCACTCCAAATCACTAATAGCGAGAACAAACAAAGAGATTATGGTAGGGTACAACCACCTCAAAGTTATTCTTTGATCAACCTATTCAAGAGTTGTAGTTAATAACACGAAGCTATTCTTTCTGTTCAATCTATCCTAGAGTTCGTACTAGAGTACACCTTAAGACACAAATCAACTAAAACCATAATGTCACCTTGATACTCCAATGTCACCTTAAGTATCCGTGGGTATGATTATACGATATGCATCACACGATCTCATATTCATCTATTCAACCAACACAAAGAACTTCAAGAGTGCCCCAAAGTTTCTACCGGAGAGTCAAGACAAAACATGTGCCAACCCCTATGCATAGTTCATGAGGTCACGGAACTGCAAGTTGATCACCAAAACATACATCAAGTGGATCACGTGATATCCCATTGTCACCATAGATAAGCACATGCAAGACATACATCAAGTGTTCTCAAATCCTTAAAGACTCAATCCGATAAGATAACTTCAAATGGAAAACTCAATCCATTACAAGAGAGTAGAGGGGGAGAAACATCATAAGATCCAACTATAATAGCAAAGCTCGCGATACATCAAGATCGTACCACCTCAAGAACACGAGAGAGAGAGAGAGAGAGAGAGAGAGAGAGAGAGATCAAACCCATAGCTACTGGTACATACCCTTAGCCCTGAGGGAGAACTACTCCCTCCTCGTCATGGAGAGCACCGGGATGATGAAGATGGCCACCGGAGAGGGATTCCCCCTCCGGCAGGGTGCCGGAACGGGTCTAGATTGGTTTTTGGTGGCTACGGAGGCTTCTGGCAGCGGAACTCCCAATCTATTGTGCTCCCCGAAGTTTTTAGGGCATATGGGTATATATGGGAGGAAGAAGTACGTCGGTGGATCTCCGGGATGTCCACGAGGCAGGGGGCGCGCCCAGGGGGGTGGGTGCGCCCCCACCCTCGTGGGCAGCCCGAGACTCTCCTGGTCCAACTCCGATACTCCATGGGCTTCTTCTGGTCCAAAAATAAGTTCCGTCAAGTTTCAGGTCAATTGGACTCCATTTGATTTTCCTTCTCTGCGATACTTTAAAACAAGGAAAAAACAGAAACTGGCACTGGGCTCTAGGTTAATAGGTTAGTCCCAAAAATCATATAAAATAGCATATAAATGCGTATAAAACATCCAAGGTTGATAATATAATAGCATGGAACAATCAAAAATTATAGATACGTTGGAGACGTATCAGCATCCCCAAGCTTAATTCATGCTCGTCCTCGAGTAGGTAAATGATAAAAACAGATTTTTCCATGTGGAATGCTACCTAACATATTCCTCTAAGTAATTCTCTTCATTTTGGCATGAATGTTCAGATCCATAAGATTCAAGACAAAAGTTTAATATTGACATAAAAATAAGAATACTTCAAGCATACTAATAAAGTAATCATGTCTTCTCAAAATAACATGGCCAAAGAAAGCTATCCCTACAAAATCATATAGTCTGGCTATGCTCTATCTTCACCACACAAAATATTTAAATCATGCACAACCCCGATGACAATCCAAGCAATTGTTTCATACTTTTGATGTTCTGAAACTTTTTCAATCTTCACACAATACATGAGCGTGAGCCATGGACATATCACTATAGGGTGGAATAGAAATGATGGGGTTATGTGGAGAAGACAAAAAGGGAAGATAGTCTCACATCAATAGGCGGCTATCAACGGGCTATGGAGATGCCCATCAATTATGTCAATGTGAGGAGTAGGGATTGCCATGCGAACGGATGCACTATGATCTATAAATGTATGAAAGCTCAACAAAAGAAACTAGTGGGGTGTGCATCCAACTCGCTTGCTCATGAAGACCTAGGGAATTTGAGGAAGCCCACCATTGTTGGAATATACAAGCCAATTTCTATAATGAAAACATTTCCACTAAGTATATGAAAGTGACAAACATAGGAGACTCTCTATCATGAAGATTCATGGTGCTACTTTGAAGCACAAGTGTGGTAAATGGATATTAGCATTGTTCCCTTCTCTCTCTTTTCTCTCATTTTTTTTTTTGCCTTTCTTGCCTTTTTTGCCTTCCTTTCTCTTTTTTGGACTTCCTTTTTTTGGCCTTCTTTTATTTATTTATTTTCGTCCGGAGTCTCATCCCGACTTGTGGGGAATCATAGTCTCCATCATCCTTTCCTCACTGGGAAATGCTCTAATAATGATGATCATCACACTTTTATGTTCCTACAACTCAAGAATTACAACTCGATACTTAGGACAAGATATGACTCTATATGAATGCCTCCAGCGGTGTACCGGGATGTGCAATGACTCATGAGTGACATGTATGAAAGAATTATGAACGGTGGCTTTGCCACAAATACAATGTCAACTACATGATCATGCAAAGCAATATGACAATGATGGAGCGTGTCATAGTAAACAGAACAATGGAAAGTTGCATGGCAATATATCTCAGAATGGCTATGAAAATGCCATGATAGGTAGGTATGGTGGTTGTTTTGAGGAAGGTATATGGTGGGTGTATGATACCAGCGAAAGTTGCACGGTACTAGCGAGGCTAGAAATGATGGAAGGGTGAGAGTGTGTATAATCCATGGACTCAACATTAGTCATAAAGAACTCACATACTTATTGCAAAAATCTACAAGTCATCAAAAACCAAGCACTATGCACATGCTCCTAGGGGGACAGATTGGTAGGAAAAATACCATCACTCATCCCCGACCGCCACTCATAAGGAGGGCAATCAAAGAAACACCTCATGCTTAAAATTTTCACACAACGGTTACCATACGTGCATGCTATGGGACTTGCAAACCACAACACAAGTATTTCTCAAATTCACAATTACTCAACTAGCACGACTCTAATATTACCATCTTCATATCTCAAAACAATTATGAAGTATCAAACTTCTCATAGTATTCAATGCACTTATATGAAAGTTTTTATTATTCCCATCTTGCATGCCCATCATATTAGGACTAAGTTTGTAACCCAAACAAATTGCCATGTTGTTCTAAAAGACTCTCAAAATAATATAAGTGAAGCATGAGAGTTCTTCTATTTCTATAAAATAAAACCATCTCCATGCTCTAAAGGATATAAGTGAAGCACTAGGCAAATGAAAAACTACTCCGAAAGATGTAAGTGAAGATCAATGAGTAGTCGAATAATTATGCAACTATGTGAAGACTCTCTAACATTTAAGAATTTCAGATCTTGATATTTTATTCAAACAGCAAGCAAAACTAAAGAAAATAAAATGACGCTCCAAGCAAATACATATCATGTGGTAAATAAAAATATAGCTCCAAGTAAAGTTACCGATGAACGAAGACGAAAGAGGGGATGCCTTCCGGGCATCCCCAAGCTTAGGCTCTTGGTTGTCCTTGAATATTTCCTTGGGGTGCCTTGGGAATCCCCAAGCTTAGGCTCTGCCACTCCTTATTCCATAATCCATCGAATCTTTACCCAAACTTGAAAAACTTCACAACACAAAAGTTAACAGAAAACTCGTAAGCTCCGTTAGTATAAGAAAATAAATCACCACTTAGGTACTGTTGTGAACTCATTCTAAATTCATATTGCACTGCGTTTGGATGTCTCAATTGGCTGAATTCTAATCCAACTTCATCTTATTTCGGTTCATCACCGCTCCATACGCTACTATAGGATTTCAGGTCAAAATGAATTCGTATTCAATTGACAACACATATGAAATCAGAATTGGTGTAATATCTACTGTATTCCAACTTCTCTATGCGTTCATACCCTCCAGACTACTACTCATAGATCATCAAAATAAGCAAACAACACAATGAAAAAGAATCTGTCAAAAACAGAACAGTCTGTAGTAATCTGGATTAAATGTATACTTCTGGAAACTCATAAAATTCTCAAATAAACTTCTGGACGTGAGGAATTTATCTATTAATCATCTTCAAAAAGAATTAACTAAATACCACTCTCCAATAAAAAATGGCAGCAATTCTCGTGAGTGCTAAAGTTTTTGTTTTTTACAGCATGATCGCAAAGACATTCCCCAAGTCTTCCCAAAGGTTCTACTTGGTACAAACACTAATTAAAAGCATAAAACCACATCTAAACAGAGGCTAGATGAATTATTTATTGCTAAACAGGAGCAAAATTCAAGGAACAAAAATAAAGTTGGGTTGCCTCCCAACAAGCACTATCGTTTGACGCCCCTAGCTAGGCATGATGATTTCAATGATTCTCATATAAAAGATAAGAATTGAAACATAAAGAGAGCATCATGAACAATATGAATATCACATTTAAGTCTAACCCTCTTCCTATGCATAGGGATTTTGTGAGCAAACAATTTATGGGAGCAATAATCAACTAGCATAGGGAGGCAAAACAAGCATAACTTTAAAACTTTAAGCACATAGGGAGGAAACTTGATATTATTGCAATTCCTACAAGTTATATATTCCTCCCTCACAATAATTTTCAGTAGCATCATGAATGAATGCAAAAATATAACCAACACCTAAAGCATTCTTTTCATGATCTACAAGCATAGAAATTTTATTACTCTCCACACAAGCAAAATTCTTCTCATGAATAATAGTCGGAGCAAACTCAACAAAATATTATCATGTGGGCATAATACAATTGAAAACTAAAATCATGATAACAAGTTTCATTGATATCATTATTCTTTATAGCATACAAGTCATCACAATAATCATCATAGATAGCAACTTTTGTCAGGACCCCGACTCGATGTCACATCGATCTAGCCGATAACACCTCATATCACTTTGCGGCCTCACGCACGGTATCCCCACGGGTGTCGCCTTACCTTTGCCCGGGACCGTTTGCGCCTTTTGGCTCACGTATATGATAGTGTCGCTAGCATCCATATGATAAGGAGCCCGGGCTGACATGACTAGTTGTAAACCCAAAGTGGCACCGACTTACAGTGACAGGCATCCATGACCCAGCTTCGAACGTGTCGGTCAGCAGCAAGTGGGTCCGGGCTGTAGCACTGGGCTAGCAGGACTCCGGTAAACCGGGCTGTAGCGGGCTAACAGGACTCCGGTACTCAATGCGTGACATTTCCCCGAAGGGACAGACACAGGAACGAAGAAGGACACATGCCGGCCAGCCTAAGTGTTCCAGAGCAGTAGCAAGCTACCATGGCTCAGCGGTAACACTAGGAGACATTTCCCGGTAAGAGAGGCTACTAAAGATAAACAACTAGATAGTCAGATCCCACACATACCAAGCATTTCAATCATACACACAATATGCTCGATATGTGCAAATACAACGAAGCATCACAACATGACTCTACGACACAAGTACTTTATTTAAGGCTCAGGGAGCCATACATAACATACACAAAGGTACGGGTCTCACGACCCAACATACAAGTCATACAGTCATACAAACCAGCAGCGGAAGTAACTTGTCTGAGTACAGACAACTAGTAAAATAAAAGAGGCTTGGAAAGCCTAGCTATACTACGTGGTCCTTCACAAGCTCAGGGTCACCACCTGGGTCTTTAGCCTACTCGTTGATGTCAACGTCTACATAGAACCCATCAGAAGGGGTTGCAGCGTCTTCTGTAAAAATGTAGATTATAGCAACATGAGTACAAAGGTACTCAGCAAGACTTACATCAGATCCTACATACATGCATAGTATCAAGAAGGGTTGGTGGAGTTATTGCAGCAAGCCAGCTTTGACTCTTGGCTAGGCTATCCTACGATACTCCAACTTGAAATGGTTTTGCGCACACGAGTCCACTACTCACCACTTCAATACACTACCGAGGATCCACCTCCGTCTTCCTACGGAAGAGCCATCCTCGGCACTCACACTTATCTTGAGGCTTTTAGTAGTTTCCATTTACTTGTCTATGAACTGTATAGGCAACCAAGTAGTCCTTTACCGCGGACGCGGCTATTCGAATAGATCATGTTAACCCTGCAGGGGTGTACTCCTTCATACATGTTTCCACCACTTAGCGTCTGCACACGACATGTGCTCGGCAGACTTCAAGCGAAAGCCGACGTGGGTGTAGACCACGACCTACCTAAACACTTAAGCCTCTAGTCCAGGTTTATCGCCTATTCAGGTTCCATCCGCAGGGAGTCCGGCCGAGGTTTCCCATACGGCCCCGAACGATGTGAACAGGGTTCCCGAGATACCTAACGGGTATTCGGTACACCGTGCCACGTACCTACCGCATCACAGCCCACCCCTACGGTCAGCGCTGTCCACGGCCTCCAGTAGGCTACAAACACCAGAAACTACTTGCAACTCCTGGACAGAGAGCTAGGGTGAATAAGAAGTCGAGCGGGGTCATATTTCAGGGCCCAATGCATGGTAGTAGCTGTATCTTAAATCACACATACAGATCTCAGTGCTTAAGGTCGGCTTCAATGAAACAACCCACCATGTACTCCTACATGGCCTCTCATCGATACCTTTACCAAATCGTGTTCACCACACCACTCTCATTACCGACATAATCATTTCACTCTAGCCATCACCCAGATGAACCAGACCTGACACGACTCTAAGCATAGCAGGCATAGCAAGGTAGGAACAACACATACATATGGCTCAATCAACTCCTACACATGCTAGTGGGTTTCATCTAGTTACTGTGGCAATGACAGGTCATGCAGAGGAAATGGGTTCAACTACCGTAGCACACAGCAGTTTGAAACGCGTTGTCTTAATGCAGTAAAAGAGAGCAGGAGCGAGAACATGGGATTGTATCGATATGATCAAATGGTTGGTTGCTTGCCTGATGGTTCGATGCACTGATACGGTTCTTCGTTAGGGTAATCACGGTACTCCTCGGAGGCAGAACCTGTCGCAAAGGACACCGATACACAACCATCACCAAACAATGTGCAACAATATGATGCATGCATGAAACATAGCAATATGAGTGTGTTGGGCTAATGCAACTAAAACCAGAAGGGTTTGAACAAATTTGAATCATAGATTCAAATTTCAAACTCAAACATGGCCTCTTAAAGTGCTTTTCCTTGTTCTGCTTGAAACATCAATTTAACTTGTTTGATCATGCATGAAAATAGTACAGATGGATAGATTGGATTTTTCTGATCATTTTTCATATATAATTTGTCCAATTTGGAGTTACAGAATAAAAGTTATGAATTTTTGAAGTTTAAATAATATTCTGGAATTTCCTGATTTAAATTAAATCCAGAAATTATAATTATTGCGCCAGCATGACGTCAGCATGACGTCAGTAGTCAACTGCGGCTGGCTGGGGTCAAACCTGACGTGTGGGGGCCACACGTCAGTGACAGGGGGGGTTTAACAGGTTTAAATTAATCTTAATTAGGGATTAGTGGCGCTGGGGCCCACTGTCAGTGTCAGGGGGTTAACTAACAGTGGTTAGCGCTAATCCTAATTAGCTACAGGGCTGGGCCCACCTGTCAGGGACTCAGGGGGGTCCTGCCGTGGTCAAAGTGGGTCAAACCCACCGGCGACGTGACGCCGGCGAGGCCCGAGACGGCGGCGCGATGCGGGATCGCGCTACAGGGCACGGGCGAGGCCGTTCTTGGGCTCGTTGGAGAGCTCTTGCTCCCGCGCGTCGAACGGTGGTGGTGGCCGAGCCTGGGGTGGCCGGTACCGTCGACGGCGAGCTCGTGAGCGGCGGCCGGAGTTCGGGTGCGGTCGGAGTCGGCGTTGCAGGGTGTTTGGGGAGGCGTTGGTGCGTGCTGCGTGCTCCTAGTGAGGCGTGGAGCACGATAGTGTGCTCGGTTGGGCGCTACGGTGACCGTGGCCACGACGGCGACATCGCCGGCGGCGTGGAGCTCTCGGCCAAGGTGGGGCTAAGGCCTAGAGGTCGAAAGAGACCAGGGGAGAAGGGGGAAACGACTCGGGGGCTCACCGCGGTTGCAGTGGGCGTCGAAGCGGGCTCGGAGACGCGCTGGAGACGGCGAATTCGACGGCGATGATGGTCGGAGCCCGAAGAGGGGAACGGCGACGTGGCGGCGATGCAGGGCTTCCGGAGGCCCGTGGAGCGGTGGGGAGGAAGAGGGGGTTGTGGCGGAGCTTCTGAGCTAGTCGGGGGAGCGAGGGGTGGCCGGAGACGGCTGCTATGGCGAACGGCGGCGACGGTGGTGTTCGGCCGTGTGAGAGAGAGAGCGAGGGAGAGGAGGGAAGAGCCGAGGGCGAGTGAGAGAGAGCAGGGGGGAGGCGTGGCGTCGTCCGGGGCATCGAGCGAGGAGGGGAGGGCAGGCAAGCAGGGAGAGAGGTGGCGTGGCGCGGTGGCGCGCGCGCGCGCCGGCCACACTCCCCTCCCTCTGTCGAGGACGAAGACGACAGAGGAGGGAGGTGGGCTGGGCCGGCTGCTGGCTGGGCCGGCCAGCTGGCTGGGCTGCACAGGGAGGAGCCCAGGTAAGCTTCTCCCTTTTATTTTTTTCTGTTTTCTAATTTCTGACATTTGTTTTGATTTAAATAATATATTAAATCATTTATTTAACTTATGCCAATTTTTGCAGGGGCTAGATATATTATTCAGAGCTCCTTTATAAATGGCATAATATTTGGACCATATTTCATATATATAGGAATATATTTCCAATGCAAATATTTATGCATTAATTCCAAATGCCCAAAATAAATGTCCATGAGCCACTAAAAATATTGGTTTGATTTTTATCTCTGTCCAATATTTTCAGAGAGCAACATGAGCATTTTCTTGGACCCTTTTGGAGAAATTTTATTTGGGTCATTTTCAAAAATGATTCTGAGGGTTTCACAAATCCCCATTTCAAATTAAATGGAATTTTAAACATGATGCACACACTCTGATGCATGACTAGCTAGGGTGTGACAACTCACCCCCACTCAAAAGAATCTCGTCCCGAGATTTGGGTTCCTCCGGGAAGAAGGCGGGGTACTCGAGTCGAAGACGATCCTCCCTTTCCCAAGTTGCTTCATCCTCAGAATGGTGCGACCATTGTACTTTGAGGAACTTGATGTTCTGACGTCGGGTGGTACGTTCGGCCTGATCGAGGATACGAACGGGGTACTCTCGATATGTAAGATTATCTTGGAGATCAAGCGTTTCGTGGTCCACTTCACGGATAGGATCCGAGAAGCAACGCCTGAGTTGAGAAACGTGGAAGACATCGTGGACTCTGGAGAGATGCGGAGGTAGTTCCAGCTGGTAGGCAACTTCTCCTCGTTTGGCGAGAATGCGAAAAGGTCCAATGTAACGAGGAGCCAATTTGCCTTTGATACCGAAACGATGGGTTCCCTTCAGAGGGGTGACCCGAAGATAAGCCTTCTCGTCAACCTCGAAAGTCATAGCCTTATGTTTTCGGTCATATTGACTCTTTTGACGAGATTGAGCTGTTTTCAACTTTTCACGAACGATACGAACTTGTTCTTCTGCTTCCTGAATCATATCCGGGCCAAAGAATTGTCTTTCCCCGGTCTCTGACCAGTTAAGGGGTGTTCGACACCGTCGTCCATAGAGAACTTCAAAAGGGGCTTTACCCAAGCTAGATTGATAGCTGTTGTTGTAAGCGAATTCTGCAAATGGAAGGCACTTCTCCCAGTCCATTCCGAATGAGATAACAGAGGCTCGAAGCATGTCTTCTAGAATTTGGTTGACGCGTTCCACTTGACCACTCGACTGAGGGTGGAAAGCGGTGCTAAAGGAGAGACGGGTTCCCATAGCATTTTGGAAACTTTCCCAAAATCGAGAGGTGAAAAGACTTCCTCGATCCGAGTTAATTTCCAAAGGAACACCATGGAGGGACACTATACGGGAGATGTATAAGTCTGCCAGCTGACTAGCGGTTATACTCTCACGAACAGGTAAGAAATGGGCTACTTTGGAAAGACGATCGACCACGACGAAAATAGCATTATTCCCTCTCTTGGTCCTGGGAAAACCGGTAATGAAATCCATACCAATTTTATCCCATTTCCATTCAGGAATAGCTAAGGGTTGAAGGGTGCCAGCAGGCCGTTGATGCTCTGCTTTTACACGACGACAGACGTCGCAATTAGCAATAAACTGAGCAATTTCTCTCTTCATCCTAGTCCACCAGAACCTCTGGCGTAGGTCCTGATACATCTTAGTACTACCGGGATGAATGGTGAGAGGAGATTCATGAGCCTCCTTAAGGATCAACTGCCGTAGATGCTGGTTCTTGGGAACCACTAGACGGTTCTCAAAGTACACAACACCATGATCATTTGTGGAGAAACAACTAGCACCTCCGCTAGCAATGTTCTCTTTGATTTTAGATATTCCCTTATCTCGCTTTTGGGCAGCAATGATTTGATCCGAAAGAGTAGGTTTTGCTACCAAGGTGGAAAGAAAACCTTGAGGTACAATGTGAAGGTTTAGCTTCCGAAATTCCTCATGGAGAAGCGGTTGACTTTGTTGTAACATCAGGTTGTTACAATAAGATTTACGACTTAGTGCATCAGCCATGACGTTGGCTTTCCCTGGGGTGTAGGTTATTCCTAAGTCGAAGTCTGTGATCAATTCAACCCAACGTCTTTGCCTGAGATTCAGATCCGGTTGGGTGAAAATGTACTTCAGACTTTGGTGATCAGTGAATATTTCGCAACGATTACCGAGGAGGTAATGTCGCCAGGTCTTAAGTGCATAGACTACGGCTGCAAGCTCTAGATCATGAGTAGGATAATTCTCCTCATGTGGGTGCAATTGCCGTGAAGCGTAGGCAATTACGTGTCGATCTTGCATGAGAATGCAACCTAGTCCTTGTCGCGAGGCGTCGCAGTAGATAACAAAATCCTTGGAGAAGTCTGGCGGTACCAGTACGGGAGCAGAAGTCAGGCGTCTTTTCAGTTCCTGAAAGCTGTGCTCACATTGTGGAGTCCATTCGAACTTCTTATCTTTCTTGAGGAGTTCGGTTAGAGGTTTGGCAACTTTGGAGAAGTTCTCGACAAAGCGACGACAATAGCTCGCTAAGCCTAGAAAACTCCGAACTTGCTTGACCGATTCAGGTGGAGTCCAATTAAGGACGGCTTGAACTCGCTCGGGGTTAACAGCAATACCTTTACCAGATATTACATGACCCAGATAGGTCACTTCTGACAACCAGAATTCACATTTCGAAAATTTGGCATAAAGGCGATGCTCTCGAAGTTTCTTCAACACTAGCCTTAAATGTTCGGCATGTTCTTCCTCGTTCTTGGAGTAGATGAGTATATCATCGAGATAAACTACGACGAATTTATCCAAATACTCCATGAAGATTGAGTTCATTAACCGAGAAAAGGTGGCTGGAGCGTTGGTTAAACCGAAGGACATGACGGTGTACTCGTATTGGCCATAACGAGTAACAAAGGCCGTTTTAGGGATGTCCCCGTTTCTGATTTTTATTTGATGGTAGCCCAACCTCAAATCCATCTTGGAGAAGACTGAGGATCCAGCGAGCTGATCGTACAGGTCGTTGATCCTGGGAAGTGGATATTTGTTCTTGATTGTGACCAAATTGACAGGTCGGTAATCTACAACCATCCGGTCCGTACCATCCTTCTTCTTGACGAAGAGGACGGGGCAAGCCCACGGAGATGAGCTAGGTCGGATGAAACCCTTTTTCAAGGACTCATCGAGTTGTTTCTTAAGCTCGGCTAGTTCTAGGGGTGCCATCTTATAGGGTCTTCTAGCAATCGGAACGGTTCCTGGAATGAGGTCTATTACGAACTCAACATCCCTGTCAGGTGGAACACCTGGCAATTCCTCTGGAAAGACATCCGGGAAGTCACGGACTACCGGAATGTCCTCAAGGTCTGGCAAAGGGCTGGCGTTAAGAGAATATAATTGTCGCTTGGCTATTCGGGTCAAGACATTGACTATCTTCCCCGAAGGATGGGTGAGTTGAACAGTCCTAGAGAAGCAATCAATTTTGGCTTGATGAGCTGACATCCAGTCCATACCCAAAATGATATTAATATCTGAAGATTTAAGGGCTATCAAAGATGCGAGAAAAACAAGTCTGTCGACTTGGATTTCATTTCCATGGCTTACTCTAGAAGTTTGCCATTTGGATCCCGGAGTTTGAATTACCATAGAGGTTGGCATATCACCGAATGCGACGTTATGCAAGCGAGCATAGTTTTCAGATATAAAAGAATGAGAGGCTCCTGTATCGAAAAGAACAGATGCCGGGTGGCAATTAACAAGAAGCGTACCGAGAACGACGTTGGGATCCTCTTGAGCTTCTTCGGCAGAGATACAGTTAACATGGCCACGTGAAGCGGTGACCGGTTTGGCGTGGAATATTTTCCCTGTCGGCTTGCCACGGCCAACAGCTTTAGCAGACTGGTTGGGGTTGGTCTGGGGACACTCACGCATATAGTGACCAGATTCCCCACACTTGAAACAAGTCACGGAACTGGTACGTGGAGGAGCATTGTTGGTTGGACCCCCATAGGGCTTGGCCGGTGCAGACTGTTGAACAGGGCGAGGCGCCTGGAAAGATGGCCTCGGTGTGAACCTGGGTGGCAGGGCGGTGTTGGGTACCCACACGCGGCGCTTCTGAGGACCAGCACCGGATGAGGAACCCATGTCACGGCCATGCTTGCGTGTTGCGTCATAGTCAGTCTGACCAGTTTCAGCACTGATGGCTTTGTTGACAAGTTTCTGAAAAGATGTGCACTCATGCAGACGGAGGTCGCGGCGAAGCTCAGGACTAAGGCCCTTACGGAACCTTGCTTGCTTCTTGGCATCAGTAGACACTTCCTCAGTTGCATATCGTGCGAGATTACCAAACTCCCTGCTGTAAGCATCCACAGAGAGCCGGCCTTGGGTGAAATTGCAAAATTCCTCACGTTTACGGTCCATGAGACCCTCCGGAATGTGATGTTCACGGAAAGCCTCGCTGAATTCAGCCCAGGTAGTGACATGGCCCGCTGGGCGCATAGCTCCATAATTCTCCCACCATAGACTGGCGGGGCCTTCAAGATGATATGCAGCAAAGGTGACCTTGTCAGCCTCCGCTACCAGTGCGGAACGCAGTTTGTGAGCGATACTGCGAAGCCAGTCATCAGCGTCGAGAGGCTCAACGGAGTGGTGGAACGTGGGTGGATGTAATTTGATAAAATCACTGAGTGACACCACGTTAGTCCTCTGATGGTGTGCTGTGTTCTGTTCAATACGCTCCAACAAACGGTTGGTCTCCCGCTTGTTTCTCTCAGCTTCCATCATAACCTCGGCTAGGGAAGGAGGATGAGGCAGATTTTCATTCCTGCCTTCACTGCCTTCGGCCTGCTCTTGAGGAGCAGGGTTAGTGCGCGTGTTGACCATCCTAGGTAAACAAGACAATGATTTAGTCAGGATGATAAAATTCCGACATAGGACATAAAATGTAAGGAATAATTCGGAATGCAAGATGATCATCCGTATGACATGGTAAATACAGAAACTGCTTCTTTATTCCATCGTCATACACACCATACAGGGTTTAGTACAAGACCAAACAAAGTACTATTACGGTGAAAGAGGATTACATCTCATCGGAGGCATTCCAAGCTCCTATACATTATTTTTCTACACCTCCGGAAAGAGTACAAACTAGGTCATATCCCACGAGTCACGCGGGACGATAGACGACACAGCTAGTGCGAACTAGTGATACTATCGCTAACTCAGACCGATCCGTAGTAGTCCTCGTAGAAGTCGCCTCCATAGCCTGGAAGCTCAACATGATCATCCGGAAACAGACGATCTCGCGGAGCTTGTGGACCATAGGGGCTAGGATGAGGCCTTGGACCAACAGACGGTGGCCTGCGGGGACCGCGAGGTGGGGTGATGCCTCCTACATCACGCCAAACCATCACGTCTGGCAGAGCAGATCTCACAGGATAGAGATCGCGCATATCTGAAAATCCAGCTTGCACCGCCGGTGCGAACCGAGTCAAAGTGGCCCAGTGGTCAGCACGGGTATTGAAGAGCTCTAACCTCAAGGCCCGATTTTCACGGTCCTTATCCTCGAGCATCTCAGCAGTGGTGCGAGTCCGTGAATCCTCCTGGGTGGGGTCAGCATAGATAGCCTGGAGATACCCTTGTGCTCCCGGAAGTGATCCTGGCATATACCGGAAATCAGAGTCCCGAAATAGACCAGATCTGACTCGCATAATGGTCATCATAGAGTAGGCGGCGTCCTGCACAGCCATCTCAATAGTAACCCCGAGTCCATAGGAGCAGTGAAGAGGCTCGGTGGATCCAGGATAAGATGGAAATATCCTGACAGTGCAGAGATACTGGCTTTGATTAAAATCTCGGAATTGCTCTTCGACCGTGTACTCGGGATACCAGCGGTATCCAGCCTCAGTCATTACCCTGACCAACTTGGCAGTATGGCCGGGTACATCTAGGCATCGAGTCAGGCGAACCACTTGATTGAGGTCGCGAGTGGCCATCTGAAAGCACAATCATAATGCAAAGGCATTAGAATTTCTAGCAAAATTTCGGCAGCATAACAGCTGTAAATGCTCAAAAAGGATTTTGAGACATTTGACAAAGGATTTCGTACACACTCAACATCATCATATCAAAGTTCTGAAACCATTCTAACAACATAATGTGGTAGTAGAACTGAACTAGGCTTGTATCCATCAAACTTATAAGGTACTACTGATTAGTAACACGTGATCCTGATAGAGAGAATAAATCCTAATTTCTTAACCCCCGGTGGAAGAATGGACTGACTCAGATCAGAATGTCATAAGATAAAGGAGTAAAAAGAGCCTTACGTTCCAACCCACAAACAATTCCCCTACATCTAACTAAAGAATTTCTAGACTCAACATCGACCAGTTTGGCTTGGAGAACCTACAGGCAGTCCGGCTCTGATGCCAACGCTGTCAGGACCCCGACTCGATGTCACATCGATCTAGCCGGTAACACCTCATATCACTTTGCGGCCTCACGCACGGTATCCCCACGGGTGTCGCCTTACCTTTGCCCGGGACCGTTTGCGCCTTTTGGCTCACGTATATGATAGTGTCGCTAGCATCCATATGATAAGGAGCCCAGGCTGACATGACTAGTCGTAAACCCAAAGTGGCACCGACTTACAGGGACAGGCATCCATGACCCAGCTTCGAACGTGTCGGTCAGCAGCAAGTGGGTCCGGGCTGTAGCACTGGGCTAGCAGGACTCCGGTAAACCGGGCTGTAGCGGGCTAGCAGGACTCCGGTACTCAATGCGTGACATTTCCCCGAAGGGACAGACACAGGAACGAAGAAGGACACATGCCGGCCAGCCTAAGTGTTCCAGAGCAGTAGCAAGCTACCATGGCTCAGCGGTAACACTAGGAGACATTTCCCGGTAAGAGAGGCTACTAAAGATAAACAACTAGATAGTCAGATCCCACACATACCAAGCATTTCAATCATACACACAATATGCTCGATATGTGCAAATACAACGAAGCATCACAACATGACTCTACGACACAAGTACTTTATTTAAGGCTCAGGGAGCCATACATAACATACACAAAGGTACGGGTCTCACGACCCAACATACAAGTCATACAGTCATACAAACCAGCAGCGGAAGTAACTTGTCTGAGTACAGACAACTAGTAAAATAAAAGAGGCTTGGAAAGCCTAGCTATACTACGTGGTCCTTCACAAGCTCAGGGTCACCACCTGGGTCTTTAGCCTACTCGTTGATGTCAACGTCTACATAGAACCCATCAGAAGGGGTTGCAGCGTCTTCTGTAAAAATGTAGATTATAGCAACATGAGTACAAAGGTACTCAGCAAGACTTACATCAGATCCTACATACATGCATAGTATCAAGAAGGGTTGGTGGAGTTATTGCAGCAAGCCAGCTTTGACTCTTGGCTAGGCTATCCTACGATACTCCAACTTGAAATGGTTTTGCGCACACGAGTCCACTACTCACCACTTCAATACACTACCGAGGATCCACCTCCGTCTTCCTACGGAAGAGCCATCCTCGGCACTCGCACTTATCTTGAGGCTTTTAGTAGTTTCCATTTACTTGTCTATGAACTGTATAGGCAACCAAGTAGTCCTTTACCGCGGACGCGGCTATTCGAATAGATCATGTTAACCCTGCAGGGGTGTACTCCTTCATACATGTTTCCACCACTTAGCGTCTGCACACGACATGTGCTCGGCAGACTTCAAGCGAAAGCCGACGTGGGTGTAGACCACGACCTACCTAAACACTTAAGCCTCTAGTCCAGGTTTATCGCCTATTCAGGTTCCATCCGCAGGGAGTCCGGCCGAGGTTTCCCATACGGCCCCGAACGA
Source organism: Triticum aestivum (assembly GCF_018294505.1). Classification (NCBI taxonomy): domain Eukaryota; kingdom Viridiplantae; phylum Streptophyta; class Magnoliopsida; order Poales; family Poaceae; genus Triticum; species Triticum aestivum. The sequence continues at coordinate 231,097,015 of NC_057812.1, read as the reverse complement.
TGTGAACAGGGTTCCCGAGATACCTAACGGGTATTCGGTACACCGTGCCACGTACCTACCGCATCACAGCCCACCCCTACGGTCAGCGCTGTCCACGGCCTCCAGTAGGCTACAAACACCAGAAACTACTTGCAACTCCTGGACAGAGAGCTAGGGTGAATAAGAAGTCGAGCGGGGTCATATTTCAGGGCCCAATGCATGGTAGTAGCTGTATCTTAAATCACACATACAGATCTCAGTGCTTAAGGTCGGCTTCAATGAAACAACCCACCATGTACTCCTACATGGCCTCTCATCGATACCTTTACCAAATCGTGTTCACCACACCACTCTCATTACCGACATAATCATTTCACTCTAGCCCATCACCCAGATGAACCAGACCTGACACGACTCTAAGCATAGCAGGCATAGCAAGGTAGGAACAACACATACATATGGCTCAATCAACTCCTACACATGCTAGTGGGTTTCATCTAGTTACTGTGGCAATGACAGGTCATGCAGAGGAAATGGGTTCAACTACCGTAGCACACAGCAGTTTGAAACGCGTTGTCTTAATGCAGTAAAAGAGAGCAGGAGCGAGAACATGGGATTGTATCGATATGATCAAATGGTTGGTTGCTTGCCTGATGGTTCGATGCACTGATACGGTTCTTCGTTAGGGTAATCACGGTACTCCTCGGAGGCAGAACCTGTCGCAAAGGACACCGATACACAACCATCACCAAACAATGTGCAACAATATGATGCATGCATGAAACATAGCAATATGAGTGTGTTGGGCTAATGCAACTAAAACCAGAAGGGTTTGAACAAATTTGAATCATAGATTCAAATTTCAAACTCAAACATGGCCTCTTAAAGTGCTTTTCCTTGTTCTGCTTGAAACATCAATTTAACTTGTTTGATCACGCATGAAAATAGTACAGATGGATAGATTGGATTTTTCTGATCATTTTTCATATATAATTTGTCCAATTTGGAGTTACAGAATAAAAGTTATGAATTTTTGAAGTTTAAATAATATTCTGGAATTTCCTGATTTAAATTAAATCCAGAAATTATAATTATTGCGCCAGCATGACGTCAGCATGACGTCAGTAGTCAACTGCGGCTGGCTGGGGTCAAACCTGACGTGTGGGGGCCACACGTCAGTGACAGGGGGGGTTTAACAGGTTTAAATTAATCTTAATTAGGGATTAGTGGCGGTGGGGCCCACTGTCAGTGTCAGGGGGTTAACTAACAGTGGTTAGCGCTAATCCTAGTTAGCTACAGGGCTGGGCCCACCTGTCAGGGACTCAGGGGGGTCCTGCCGTGGTCAAAGTGGGTCAAACCCACCGGCGACGTGACGCCGGCGAGGCCCGAGACGGCGGCGCGATGCGGGATCGCGCTACAGGGCACGGGCGAGGCCGTTCTTGGGCTCGTTGGAGAGCTCTTGCTCCCGCGCGTCGAACGGTGGTGGTGGCCGAGCCTGGGGTGGCCGGTACCGTCGACGGCGAGCTCGTGAGCGTCGGCCGGAGTTCGGGTGCGGTCGGAGTCGGCGTTGTAGGGTGTTTGGGGAGGCGTTGGTGCGTGCTGCGTGCTCCTAGTGAGGCGTGGAGCACGATAGTGTGCTTGGTTGGGCGCTACGGTGACCGTGGCCACGACGGCGACATCGCCGGTGGCGTGGAGCTCTCGGCCAAGGTGGGGCTAAGGCCTAGAGGTCGAAAGAGACCAGGGGAGAAGGGGGAAACGACTCGGGGGCTCACCGCGGTTGCAGTGGGCGTCGAAGCGGGCTCGGAGACACGCTGGAGACGGCGAATTCAACGGCGATGATGGTCGGAGCCCAAAGAGGGGAACGACGATGTGGCGGCGATGCAGGGCTTCCGGAGGCCCGTGGAGCGGTGGGGAGGAAGAGGGGGTTGTGGCGGAGCTTCTGAGCTAGTCGGGGGAGCGAGGGGTGGCCGGAGACGGCTGCTATGGCGAACGGCGGCGACGGTGGTGTTCGGCCGTGTGAGAGAGAGAGCGAGGGAGAGGAGGGAAGAGCCGAGGGCAAGTGAGAGAGAGCAGGGGGGAGGCGTGGCGTCATCCGGGGCATCGAGCGAGGAGGGGAGGGCAGGCAAGCAGGGAGAGAGGTGGCGTGGCGCGGTGGCGCGCGCGCGCGCCGGCCACACTCCCCTCCCTCTGTCAAGGACGAAGACGATAGAGGAGGGAGGTGGGCTGGGCCGGCTGCTGGCTGGGCCGGCCAGCTGGCTGGGCTGCACAGGGAGGAGCCCAGGTAAGCTTCTCCCTTTTATTTTTTTTCTGTTTTTCTAATTTCTGACATTTGTTTTGATTTAAAAAATATATTAAATCATTTATTTAACTTATGCCAATTTTTGCAGGGGCTAGATATATTATTCCAGAGCTCCTTTATAAATGGCATAATATTTGGACCATATTTCATATATATAGAAATATATTTCCAATGCAATATTTATGCATTAATTCCAAATGCCCAAAATAAATGTCCATGAGCCACTAGAAATATTGGTTTGATTTTTATCTCTGTCCAATATTTTCAGAGAGCAACATGAGCATTTTCTTGGACCTTTTTGGAGAAACTTTTATTTGGATCATTTTCAAAAATGATTCTGAGGGTTTCACAAATCCCCATTTCAAATTAAATGGAATTTTAAACATGATGCACACACTCTGATGCATGACTAGCTAGGGTGTGACAACTTTGTTCTCATAATCAATTGGAACCTCTTCCGGAATAGTGGATTCATCACAAAATAAAGTCATGACCTCTCCAAATCCACTTTCATCAATATAATCATCATAAATAGGAGGCATGATTTCATCATAATAAATTTGCTCATCAAAACTTGGGGGACAAAAAATATCATCTTCATCAAACATAGCTTCCCCAAGCCTGTGGCTTTGCATATCATTAGCATCATGGATATTCAAGGAATTCATGGATATTCATGGATGACCTAAGGTTTATCAATCCGTAGGAGGCGTAGGATGAAGATGGTCTCTCTCAAGCAACCCCGCAACCAAATAACAAAGAGTCTCTTGTGTCCCCAACACACCCAATACAATGGTAAATTGTATAGGTGCACTAGTTCGGCGAATAGATGGTGATACAAGTGGTATATGGATGGTAGATAAAGGTTTTTGTAATCTGAAAATATAAAAACAACAAGGTAACTAATCATAAAAGTGAGCGTAAACGGTATTGCAATGCATTAAAACAAGGCCTAGGGTTCATACTTTCGCTAGTGCAAGTTCCCTCAACAATAATAACATAATTGGATCACATAACTATCCCTCAACATGCAACAAAGAGTCACTCCAAAGTCACTAATAGTGGAGAACAAACAAAGAGATTATGGTAGGGTACGAAACCACCTCAAAGTTATTCTTTCCAATCAATCTGTTGGGCTATTCCTATAAGTGTCACAAATAGCCCTAGAGTTCGTACTAGAATAACACCTTGATGGAGAGCACCGGGATGATGAAGATGGCCACCGGAGAGGGATTCCCCCTCATCCCCGAGGGAGAACTACTCCCTCCTCGTCATGGAGAGCATCGGGATGATGTAGATGGCCACCGGAGAGGGATTCCCCCTCCGGCAGGGTGCCGGAACGGGTCTAGATTGGTTTTCGGTGGCTACGTAGGCTTCTGGTGGCGGAACTCTCGGTCTATTGTGCTCCCCGAAGTTTTTAGGGCATATGGATATATATGGGAGGAAGAAGTACGTCGGTGGATCTCCGGGCTGTCCACGAGGCAGGGGGGCGCGCCCAGGGGGGGGGGGGGGTGGGCGCGCCCCCACCCTCGTGGGCAGCCCGGGACTCTCCTGGTACAACTTCGATGCTCTGTGGGATTCTTCTGGTCCAAAAATAAGTTCATGAAGTTTGAGGTCAATTGGACTCCGTTTGATTTTCCTTTTTTGCGATACTCTAAAACAAGGAAAAAAACAGAAACTGGCACTGGGCTCTGGGTTAATAGGTTAGTCCCAAAAATCATATAAAATATCATACAAATGCATATAAAACATCCAAGATTGATAATATAATAGCATGGAACAATAAAATATTATAGATACGTTGGAGACGTATCACCTACTGCCTCCAGCTTGCGGGTTTCCTGGACGATGAAGGACTACTTCTCTATGGACTGTCGCCTAGCCTTCTGCTTCATAGGGTGCACATTGAGGCACACCCTCAAGTGATGCTCGATCACCCCTCTTGGGACCCCTACTAGCTGCTTGGGTTCCCAAGAGAATACATCCTTGTTCGCACGCAAGAACCTCACCAATGCCTGCTCTTGGTCTGGGTCGAGGTTGCCGCCTATGGTGAAGGTGGCTCCTGAGGACCCATCTTCCTCGACTGGCACCTTCTTGGTTTCTGCCCGATCTTGAGTGAAAAACTGCTTCCTCTTTACTGGCGTGGCGTCCTTAACCCTAGGGGCAGCCTCGTAGGCTGGTCGCGCTGCCGCGGCGGTTTTGAGGGCGAACTTGAGCACCGCTAGAGCCTCCTTGGTGTCTCCAACTACGGTGAGGACGTCCTTGCTCCCGAGCATCTACATTAGGTTGTAGGCCGGATGGGTCGCCGCCATAAACTAAGCCAGAGCCGGGTATCCGAGGATGGCGTTGTATGGGAGGCCAATGCGGGCGATGTCGAAGTCGATCAACTCGGTGTGGTAGTTGTTGCGAGTGCCGAAGGTCACGGGAAGGCGGATCTGCCCCAGGGGCTGGTAGAGCCGCCGCCGACCCCAGAGAAGGGCTTGCTGGGGCTGAGCCGTTCGAGTGGTACATGAAGAAGGCTTAAAGCCTCCACAGAGAGCACGTTGAGGCCGGCACCGCCGTGTATGAGGGTCTTGGTGACATCTATGCTGCAGACGGTGGGTGTGCAAAGCATTGGAAGCACGCCCGAGCCGACGGTGGTGACGGGGTGACCCCTCGAGTCGAAGGTGAGGTCGGCCATGGGCACCACCCAGCCCGGGGAAGCTCCTTGCCGCACGAAAGCGGCACCAATCTGGCGGAAGAACGGCTTGGTGTGACGGTCGGAGGGCGGTGCTCGTGAGCCGCCGAGGAGAGCCACGACGGCGAGGGGCGCTGGTGCTGTAAAGCGTGGGACGAAGAGGCCGCGCAGCTACTCCCAAGATGCCACTGAGGATCCTGGGAGGGCGAGCAGCCAGGCGCGCGGCGCACCAGCGAGGGACATGGGAAGCTAGTTGGACATGACCTTGTCATCACCCCCAGCCTACAGGACGGCCTCTTCATATGCCAGCAGGAAGGCTGACAGGTCCGCCGCGCCGTCATAGCGGGGGCAAAGGCCCTGAGCCCCCTGACGCTGTCGTGGGCGTCCGTCATCCCAGCCGAGGGAGCAACGCCGGCCATGGGGACAAGGCGCGGAGGTGGCGGAGCGTGGATTGACGGAAGGAAATCTTCAGCGCACCTCTACCTGGCGTGCCAAATGTCGGATTTCGGGATTCGGCAAAACCCTTGAGGCTCGAACTCTGGGGTGCGCATGAAGATCTCTCCTCCCCCTAGCTCACGCTCTCACCACAATCTCAAAGCTTAGCACATCGAACTCGAAGAACAAAGGACATAGGGTTTATACTGGTTCGGGCAACCGATGTGGTGTAATACCCTACTCAAGTATGGTGTGGTGGATTGCCTCTTGGGTTGAGGATGAACAAGTACAAGGGAAGAACAACCTCCTGAGGAGAGGTGTTCTTGGGCTCGGTGAGCTTGTGTGTGTGAGGATGGAATGGATTCGATCCAAGATCCGTCCCTCCTACCATGGTGGCTAGTCCTATTTATAGAGGCCCTGGTCCTCTTCCCAAATGTAGGCGGGAAGGGATCCAACAATGGCCAAATTTGAAGGGAGACAACTAGTACAAGTTATCCTAACAAAAGGTGGTCTTCGCCTGCCAGAGGCTTTGGTGGTGATGCCATCCCGGGCTCCACAGTGACCTTCGTCCTGTCGTCCTGCTGGTCTTGGTCTTGTTGCACCAATATGGAAATCTTTGCCTGATGCCTCAAGATTCCTCACCTGCACCTGCCCTTTTAGCACCAAAGAGGAAACAAGGACACTGCGCGCGCTGGCACTCGCCTGGTGCTCGCCTGGCCTTGGTCGTCATGGCTTGCTTCACAGGAACCTTGCGAGGTGCCCCTCGCCTTGATCTCTCTGCCCCTCGCGAGCCAGCCTAGTGAGGCCGCCCACGAGGAGGTCTTGTGTCATCTGCCTCGCGAGACTTGGCCCCTCGCGAGGGTCTTGAGTGTTTGCTGGTGAAGATGGGCCGTACACGGCCGCTGGTGGTGCCATGCTGTGGGCCGCAAGCAGGCAAGTCAGGGGACCCCCGTTCCCAGGATGCCGTTAAGAGCCTTCTCACCCAGCCGACTGATGAAGCGGCTGATGGACGCCAAGCAGCCGGTGAACTTCTGGACGTCTCACAGTCGGGTGGATCTCTCCATCCTCTCAATGGCCTTGATCTTTACAGGATTGCACCCAATGTCGCATTCTGAGACAAGGAAGCCAAGGAGCTGGCCGGCTAGGACTCCGAAGACACACTTTTCTGGGTTGAGCTCGATTTGAAAACGACGTAGATTGTCAAAAGTCTCCTTGAGATCTTCCAGAAGGGTGCCATGCTTCTCCGTCTTCACCACAATATCGTCTACGTAGATGTGGGTATTTCTGCCGAGTTGCTTGAGGAGGCACTTCTGCATGCGACGCTGAAAAGTGGCACCAGCATTTCTCGGGCCGAATGTCATGGTTAGGTAGCAGAAGGCCCCGAATGGTGTGATGAAGGCGGTCTTCAGCCGATCGGCCGGGTTCAACTTAATTTGGTGGTAGCCGGAGTAGGTGTCGGTGTCGAAACCGGCCAATCTCGGGTAGGGGGTCCCGAACTGTGCGTCTGAGGATCGAAGGTAACAGAAGGCAGGGGACACGATGTTTACCCATGTTCGGGCCCTCTTGATGTAGGTAAAACCCTATGTCCTGCTTGATTGACTTTGATAAGTATAGGGGTTACAAGAGTTGATCTACCTCGAGATCGTAATGGGTAAACCCTAGATGTCTAGACTGTATGATTATGATTGCCTCTACGGACTAAACCCTCCGGTTTATATAGACACCGGAGGGTCCTAGGGTTATACAGAGTCGGTTTACAGAGAAAGGAATCTTCATATCCGAACGCCCAGCTTGCCTTCCACGCTAAGGAGAGTCCCATCCAGACATGGGGGAAAGTCTTCTATCTTGTATCTTCACGGCCCACCAATCCGGCCCATGTCACATAGCCCGGACGCCCGAGGACCCCCTAATCCAGGACTCCCTCAGTAGCCCCTGAACTAGGCTTTAATGACGATGTGTCCGGTGCGTAGATTGTCTTTGGCATTGCAAGGCGGGCTCCTCCTCCGAACACTTCAAAGTAGTTGACCAAAAGAACTATATTCGGATCTCTATAATAGTTACAACCCTGAACCACAAGGGTAAATACTTAAATAGAAATAGGTCATGTCTTCTGACAGCTTTTTTAGCAAGGCGCCGTGTTCCAGCCTTATTATCATTTCAAACGTTTTCCCGCTTCGCGTTTCGAGGCATGGTCTTCATTGACACGTCTTGTCAAAGCAGAGATCGTGTCCCCTTATTGCAGGATTATCTTTGATATGGGTTTGGGTAATCCAACCATGCCGTTAGCACGACCCCTTGGGAATAGGCGAGTTTTAAGGCTCGTGGGGGGGGGGGACGTCTGATATCCACTGCCTTTATAAGGAGATAAGGACCCATCTTTTTACCCCACGCCTTCTTCCTACTCAGCCCATCCGTCCTCGAGCTCTAGCGCTCCAACTTCAACCCCTTCCATCCCTAGCTGACACTCTAGCCATCTCCGGATGTGGAGCGCATGGCAAGTGGATGGCCTCCTCCGTCACAGAGGAGAACATCAGGGAACTCCGGGAAGCGAGGTACTTGGCCAAAGAAATCGCCCATCGGCTCCCTGCCAAGAAGCAAATCATCCCCACCCCGGAGCCTAGTGAGAGGGTAGTATTCATCCCCCACTTTCTTCATGGGATAGGGTTTCCACTCCACCCTTTAGTCCGCGGGCTCATGTTCTACTACGGGCTAGATTTCCATGATCTAGCCCCGAATTCATTCCTCAATATCTCGACGTTCATCGTCATGTGTGAGGCATTCCTCCACATGCCCCACTTCGGCCTGTGGCTCAAGGTCTTCAATGTGAAGCCCAAAGTGGTCGAGGATCAACATGCGGAGTGCGGCAGCGCCATGGTGAGCAAGCTCCCTAACGTTACCTGGCCCAAGGGGACCTTCGTAGAGACCGTGAAGGGATGGCAACAAGAGTGGTTCTACATCACCGAACCCCGTGACACCACATGGGCCACCACTCATAAATTCAAATATGGTCCTCCAATGCGGCTTACATCATGGATCAAGAATGGCCTAGACTGGGCAACGTCCGATGAGGTGATGACGCTACAGAAGCGGGTCCAAAGCATGATAGAGAAGAACACCAACCTCACCAATGTGATCCAGGTGATGCTTTTTTGCCAATGTGATCCGGCCAGTCCCTGAACCCTACAACGGTTCTTTGGCACAACGCACAAAGATATATAGAAGCTATTTTTCAAGGCCCAGAAGTTGTGGCCGAACACGACCGAAGACCTCAGCCTCGACCATGCTCACCAGGCCACTCCAGTAAGTTTTTCAGATTTTCAAATATATCCTCAACTTATAGATCAAAGAGCATACTAAGCCTTCCCCTTATTCTTCAGGGCTAGACCAAGAAGGCAAAGCGGATCTAGTGTCTGGTTCCTGAAAGTGCTAGTGATCGACTAGAGGGGGGGTGAATAGGCGATTTTTTATGAAAGTCTTCAAAACATGGAAGTTTCGAAGACAAACGATATAAATAAACCTATTACCATGCAGCGGAAGGTAGACTACACTAGGCAGACCATAGTCAAGTATTCAATGAAGTGAAAGCACAATGACTAATAGCAACTAGGCAGTAAAGATCAGGTAGGAAGATATAGTGAAGCCAATCAGAACAAGCGGTTACTCAATGAAGACAAAAGATAATGCAATCATGCAATGACTTCACCAGGGCCAACAGTAAGTAAAGGAATGGGAAGGATGAAACCAGTGACTCGTTGAAGACAATGATTTGTTGGACCAGTTCCGGTTGCTGTGACAACTGTACGTCTGGTTAGGGAGGCTGAGATTCAACTCAGAAGACCGCGTCTTCACCTTATTCCCCTTGAGCTAAGGACACCCAGTGCTTGCCCAATCACTCTGGTAAGTCTTCAAGGTAGACTTACAAACCTTCATAGACTTTGTTCACCGGCGATCCACAATGACTCTTGGATGCTCAGAACGCGACGCCTAACCGGCTGGAGGATTCACAGTCCTCAAGTGTAATAAGTCTTTAGATCACACAGACAGGAAGACTTCAGTGATGCCTAACTCTCTTTGGCTCTGGGTGGTTAGGGCTTTATCCTCGCAAGGAATTCTCTCTCAAAGGCTTCGAGGTGGGTTTCTCTCAAACGACAAAAGTCGTATACTAACTCTGAGCAACCAACCGTTTATGGTTGTGGGGGGTGGGCTATTTATAGCCACTAGGCAACCCGACCTGATTTGTCCGAAATGACCCTTGGTCACTAAGGAACTGACACGTGTTCCAACGGTCAGATTTCAAACACATACGGCAACTTTGCTTGGGCTACAAGCAAAGTTGACTTATCCAACTCTGGACAAGATTTGCTCTCATAGTCTTCACTCGAAGACATAGGATTTTGGTTAAGCATCACTTCAGTCATTCTGACTGGTTCACTTGGACCCCACTTAAAAGTGCGGTTGTTCCTATGACTCAACAAAGAAAAACACAGAATGACGAAACTGCTAAGTCTTCGCGCTCCATAGTCTTCACACGATGTCTTCTCTTGTCATAGTCCTCAATGTGAATGTCTTCACATACCACCTTTGACTTCAATGTCTTCATACATTTTTAGGGGTCATCTCTGGTAGGAAAACTGAATCAATGAGGGACTTCTACCTGTGTTATCCTGCAATTCTCACAAACACATTAGTCCCTCAACTAGGTTTGTCGTCAATACTCCAAAACCAACTAGGGGTGGCACTAGATGCACTTTCAGTTCCACTGCCCAATGACCCAGCTAGTCCTCTTCTGACGAAGATGCTAGTTCTGGCGCCATACCAGGCACCAGAGAAGAAGGCCATGAAGAAGGGCAAGGAGGCCAGAACTGGCCTTCGCCGTAAAGGTACTTCGGACATAACACCTAAAGATACCGAACCTCCCTCCTCCCACGAGGGGGACGAAGACGAAGAGGAAGAGGAGGAGAACAATTCTCCCCCTAAGGGAGAAAAGAATAAAAGGGGGGCGTCCGCAGACTTAGAGGCGGAGGCGTCCAAGAAGGGGTGAGGGAGTCCTGGATTAGGGGTTGTTCGGGTAGCCGGACTATACCTTCAGCCGGACTCCTGTACTATGAAGATACAAGATTGAAGACTTCGTCCCGTGTCCGGATGGGACTTTCCTTGGCATGGAAGGCAAGCTTGGCGATGCGGACATTCAAGATCTCCTACCATTGTAACCGACTTTATGTAACCCTATCCAGTGTCTATATAAACCAGAGGGTTGTAGTCCGTAGGCAATAAACTCCATACACAACAATCATACCATAGGCTAGCTTCTAGGGTTTAGCCTCCTTGATCTCGTGGTAGATCTACTCTTGTACTACCCATATCATCAATATTAATCAAGCAGGAGTAGGGTATTACCTCCATCGAGAGGGCCCGAACCTGGGTAAAAAACATGTTGTCCCTTGTCTCCTGTTACCATCCGGCCTTGACGCACAGTTCGGGACCCCCTACCCGAGATCCACCGGTTTTGACACCGACATTGGTGCTTTCATTGAGAGTTCCTCTGTGTTGTCGCCTTTAGGCCCGATGGCTCCTTTGATCATCAAAGACGATACGGTCTAGGGTGAAACTTTTCTCCTCGGACAGATCTTCGTCTTCGGCGGCTTCGCTCTGCGTGCCAATTCACTCGGCCACCTGGAGCAGATCGAATGCTACGCCCCTGGCCATCAGGTCAGGTTTGGAAGCCTAAACTACACGACTGACATCCACGGGGACTTGATCTTCGACGGATTCGAGCCATAGCCAAGCGTGCTGCACTATCTCGATGGGCATGATATAGCTCTGCCGCCGAACAGCTCCTTGGAGGCTGCATACGCATCGGTTTCGACCATCGATTCGGAGCATACTGCGCCGATCGAGGATCAGCGGTTAGACGCTGCCTCAGGGGCTGCAATCTCAGAGGCAATCGAGCCGAACTCCAGCCCCGCACTCCGCATGGCCCATGACTCCGAGGATCCGGACTCCTCCCCGGACTCTGAACCCCCCGCGCCCCTGCCAATCGAATCCGATTGGGCGCCGATAATGGAGTTCACCGCCGCAGACATCTTTCAGCATTCGCCTTTTGGCGACATCCTGAACTCCCTTAAGTCTCTCTCTTTATCAGGAGAGCCCTGGCCGGACTACGGTCAGCGAGGGTGGGATACGGACGATAAGGAAATTAAAAGCCCACCCACCACCCACTTTGTAGCCACTGTCGACAATCTAACCGACATGCTTGACTTCAGCTCCGAAGACATCGACGGCATGGACGACGATGTAGGAGACGAACAGGAACCAGCACCTGTAGGGCGCTGGAAGGCCACCTCGTCATATGACATATATATGGTGGATACTCCAAAAGATGGAGATGGCGATGGAACAGTGGGGGATGACGCCCCCAAGAAACAGCCGAAGCGCCGACGTCAGCGGCGCCGCTCTAAATCCCGCCAAAGCAAAAATGGTGATTCTGGCATGGGAGATAATACTACCTCGGATAACGCCGAAGAACACCCACCTCAGCAAGATTCGTCATAGGAAGATGGAGAAGCCAGCCCTCATGAGAGAGCGGCAGACCGAGAGGTCGAGGATGATAACTATACGCCTCCCTCCAAAGACGAGGCAAGCCTCGATGATGAAGAATTCGTCATACCATCAGACCCCGCCGAACAAGAGCGTTTAAAACGCAGGCTTTTAGCCACGGCAAGCAGCCTCAAGAAAAAGCAGCAACAGCTTAAGGCTGCCCAAGATTTGCTAGCTGACAGATGGACTGAAGTCCTTACGGCCGAAGAGTATGATCTCGAATGCCCCTCCAAGAGTTACCCGAAGCGCAGGCCGCTACCCCGATCAGAGGAGGAAGCACCTACGTCACCAGCGCATGACATGGCAGACCGGCCACCTCGCGGCCGCGACAAAGAGGCCCCTCGGCCCTCCACCCAAGCCACGCCCCGACGCCGCTCAACTAAGGCACGGGAAAATGTGCCCAACCTGCGAGACATACTGGAGGATAAGGCAAGACAAACAAGATCGATCTACGGATCGCGCAGGCGCCCTACGGCATGTGACAATGATCTTCACTCCGGATACAACAAATCCGGCCGGGCCGAACACAACAGACATAGCGCTTCCGAGCTACGTCGTGATATAGCCCAGTACAGAGGCGCCGCACACCCGCTATGCTTCACGAATGAAGTAATGGATCATAAAATCCCAGAGGGTTTCAAACCCATAAACATCGAATCATACGATGGCACAACAGACCCGGCGGTAAGGATCGAGGATTATCTCCTTCACATCCACATGGCACGCGGCGATGATCTACACGCCATCGAATACCTCCTGCTCAAACTTAAAGGACCGGCACGGCATTGGCTTAACAGCTTGCCAGCAGACTCAATCGGTTCTTGGGAGGACCTGGAAGCCGCATTCCTCGACAACTTCCAGGGCACTTATGTGCGACTGCCGGATGCCGATGACTCAAGCCACATAATTCAGCAGCCAGAAGAATCGGCCAGACAATTCTGGACACGGTTCCTAACAAAGAAAAACCAAATAGTCGACTGTCCGGACGCAGAGGCCCTAGCAGCCTTCAAGCATAACATCCGCGACGAGTGGCTTGCCCGGCACCTGGGACAGGAAAAGCCGAAATCCATGGCAGCCCTCACGACACTCATGACCCGCTTTTGCGCGGGAGAAGACAGCTGGCTAGCTCGCAGTAACAACTTATCAAAGAACCCTGGTAATTCGGATGCCAAGGACAAAAGTGGCAGGACACGTCGGAATAAGCAAAAATGCCGCGTTAACAGCGACATCAATGAAGACACGACAGTCAATGCCGGATTCAAAGGCTATAAATCCTGTCAGCGGAAAAAGCCATTTAAGAAGAATACTCAGGGCCCGTCCAGTTTGGACCGAATACTCGATCACTTGTGCCAGATACATGGCACCCCCAAAAGGCTAGCCAATCACACTAACAGGGATTGTTGGGTGTTCAAGCAGGCAGGCAAGTTAAGGGCCGAAAACAGAGACAAGGGGCTGCACAGTGACAACGAGGAGCCCAAGCCGCTGAACAACAATGGACAGAAGGGCTTTCCCCCACAAGTGCGGACGGTGAACATGATATATGCAACCCACATTCCCAAGCGGGAGCGGAAGAGTGCGCTACGGGACGTATACGCGATAGAGCCAGTCGCCCCAAAGTTCAACCCATGGTCCTCCTGCCCGATCACTTTTGATTGAAGGGACCATCCCACTAGCATCCGTCATGGCGGCTTCGCCGCATTGGTTCTCGACCCAATCATCGATGGATTTCATCTCACAAGAGTCCTCATGGACGGCGGCAGTAGCCTGAACCTGCTTTATCAGGATACAGTGCGGAAAATGGGCATAGATCCCTCAAGGATTAAGCCCACAAGAACGACCTTTAAAGGCGTTATACCAGGTGTAGAAGCCAACTGTACAGGCTCAGTAACACTTGACATGGTCTTCGGATCCCCGGACAATTTCTGAAGCGAAGAGTTAATCTTCGATATAGTCCCGTTTCGCAGTGGCTATCACGCCCTGCTCGGACGAACCACATTTGCAAAGTTCAATGCGGTGCCGCACTACGCATATCTCAAGCTCAAGATGCCAGGCCCTCGAGGAGTAATTACGGTCAACGGAAACACCGAACGCTCCCTCCGTACGGAGGAGCATACGGCGGCTCTCGCAGTGGAGGTACGAAGTAGCCTTCTCAGGCAATTCTCCAGTCCGGCCATTAAAAAGCTAGACACTGCCAAGCGTGCCCGGAGTAACCCACAGCAGGACCGCCTGGCACACTCTGAGCAAGCATAGCAATGCGGCCCCAACCCCAGCTATCGCGACATAGCAAAACCAGTACCTCGCATACATAACTACGCCCTTGAAATACCATGGGCACAGGGGAAGGGGCACAATAACGGCACACCCAGAATACGGCTTAAAACGTACTAGGGGCTGCCGGATTCTCTTTTTAATTTTTTCTTACCTTCAGGACTCCATACTTCGGACGACCTGTTCGGCAATTCTACTGCCGCACAAACGATGCAAGATCCAGGGAGGCAGACAAGCCATGCCGCACTATGGAACTCCCAGGTGGTCTCTGTTACGAGCGGTATACCTGTTTTAAATACAATTCCGCAGCCTGCCCCCGGTCAGGACATACTAAATAGTCCAATATCTTTTGCTTACCGCACTATTTGTATCGTTCGGCTATGATAAATAGCCTTTATATAAACAATGCATAGCTTTTGTCTATTTTCTGCATTACTCTCTTTTATATATGTTCAATAATGACATGTTGCACCCGTACACTGTGGTACGGCAAGTACGCCAGGGGCTTCAGTACCCTTTAATATGGTGTGAGAAGTCCGTACACTTTCACAAGTGCGGCACCCCGAACTTATAGCACTATATGCATCGGCTCTGAATCATGATTTGGGTCAATAGTTGGGTTTGCCCGGCTCCTATGTTTTGGTGCCTTACGTTCCGCTATATCGGCTAAGGTAGCACTAGGAGAACCACTGCGATTGTGCCCCGGTTGAGCTGGGTTAAGCACCTCAGTGGAGAAAGCTAAAACTGACTGTCATGATGAGGCGAGAGACCGGTCGCTGTTCGAGAGGTTTTTTCGAGTCCCTAAAGACTTATGCCGCTTCGAGCAAGGAGCCGGATTTGTCCGGCCAAGGCGTGGATAGCGCCCCGAACTCGGTCTTCTGAACTAGGGGCTTCGCCGAAATTTAAAATTATAAAGTTCTATGGCTAAGTGAGAGTGTTCAAGCATTATAGTCCGATTGCCTGGTTCGTTGTGCTGAGTGCCTCCCTCGAAGGACCCAACTGTGGGAAAAAGAGCGCTCAGGTTTATCCCGAACACCCCAGCACTAGTGGCATGGGGGCAGAAGCCGACGACTGGCCATCTCTCAATTTTTTGATAAACGGCCGCACAGAAAATAATATTTTAAATTCAACAAGCATTGCTTAAGTGCCTATGAACAAGTTTTCAGCGCACAGGATAAAAACGAGCGAGTTTATTCAAAAATTACATCCTTGGTACATTTATCCGCCACAAGGCGGGCACCCGCAAGAACATCCTTGTAATAGTTCTCGGGCTTGCGATGCTCCTTCCCCGGCGGCGGCCCGTCCTTCACAAGCTTCTCACCGTCCAGCTTACCCCAGTGCACCTGTGCACGGGCAAGGGCCCGACGGGCACCTTTGATGCAGACGGAGCGCTTGATGACCTCGAGCCTTGGACAGGCCTCTACCAGCCGCCGCACCAGCCCGAAGTAGCTCCCAGGCAGGGCCTCTCCGGGCCACAGCCAAACTATGAAGCCCTTCATGGCCTGTTCGGCCGCCTTGTGGAGCTCGACCAGCTGTTTCAGCTGGTTGCTCAAGGGCACAGGGTGTCCGGCCTCAGCATACTGAGACCAGAACACCTTCTCCGTCGAGCTGCCCTCTTCAGCTCGGTAGAATGCGGCGGCGTCAGATACGCTGCGGGGAAGATCTACGAATGCCCCTGGAGAACTCCGGATTCGGGTAAGTAACAAGTAGTTTACTTTTATATTTCTGCTTTGCATAAAGAATGCCTTACCCGCTGCTATCTTCTTAATCTCCTCCAACTCTTGGAGGGCCTTTTGGGCTTCGGCCTTGGCAGACTTGGCAGTCTCAAGGGCCGCCGCGAGCTCGGACGCTTGGGTCTTTGACTCAAGCTCCAAACTCTCATGTTTTTTCATGAGAGCCTGAAGCTCTTGCTGCACCTCGCCGACCTGAGCCCCAAGTTTCTCTTGCTCGGTGCGCTCCACGGCCGTTTTCTTTTCGGCCTTGGACAGCGCCTGCTTGAGGGTCGCCACCTCAGTCGTGGCCCCTATAATAAGCAGTGCAATCCTGTTATTTTTAGCAATCACGCCTCTCTATAGGCACTTTTTCTGTAAGGTATTTCCTACCTTCTTTTTCCTTGAGCCGCCACTTGGCAAGGCCGAGCTCTTGCTCGGTCCGCTTGAGGTCCTGTTTCAGGACACCCACCTCCGCAGTCAGTGCGGCGGTGGATAGCAGCGAAGCCTGCACACGCATATTGACTCTTTATTGTTAGACTCCTACGAAATTTACTAGATCCTCTATTCGGCTTTTCTTTCCAAACACCAAATAGAGCATCAGGGGCTACTGTCTATGCGGTTATATTTTTACATATTTTTACTTACCTCGAAGCCCGTTAGGAGGCTAGCGCAAGCTTCACTCAGTCCGCTCTTGGCGGACTGAACCTTCTGGATCACCGTACTCATAATAGTACGATGCTCCTCGTCGATGGAGGCGCCGTCAAGCACCTCGAGCAGATTGTCCGGCACCTCCGGTTGGACGGAGGCCGCCGGCTCAGAAGGCTTGCTCCTCTTGGAAGGAGTTCGCCTACCGCGGTCCGGAACTATTGAAGATTCCGGCGCGGTGTCTGGCACAAAGCCGGACTTGGAGCCCTGGGGGGTCTTGTCCCCTTTACTCCTGGGGTCTGGGAGGTCACCCTGCGGCTCCTCCAGGACCACCTCCTCTTGCCCCGGGGCTCGTTGCGACGCCACTTCAGCATTGTCCGCAGTGCGGGGGGAGACAGTGGGCGGAACTGAGTTCACGTCCGATGAATCCAGGGAGCCGCTCGACGACTCGTTGAGTTCAGCCCGAGGCGGGCTGCATAATTATGTTCGACATTAGGGAAAGCCGTGCAACAAAGGAACATCATGAGTTATTCTGATATCCGAACTTACAATTTTGCCGGACGCTTGGCCCTGTTTGGATACTCCTCTTTGCCCTCTTCGGCGTTGGGGGCGTAGTCCGGCGGAGGGGTCTTCCTTTTCCTAGACCCCTCGGCCTCCCCCGTTGGGGCGGCCTTCCTCTTCTCTCCTCCCCCCGCTGGGGGGGAGAGGTTTCTTCTTCCTCCTTCTCGTCTTCACAGGGGGAGTGCGTCTCGGACTCGTTGGACGACGAGTCCGACACCACCATATGCCGGGAACTCTTTCGAGTCCCCGTGGCCTTCTTCTTCTTGGCCTTCTTCTCCGGCACCACATAAGGTGCCTGAACCAGCAGCTTCGCTAGTAGAGCGGGGGCTGGGTCTTCGGGCAAGGGAGCCGGACAGTTAATCAATCCGGACTTCGCCCGCCAAGCCTGTCAAAGGTAAGGGAGCTTAGATCCCGCATAGAGTCAAACTATGAAAAAACTTAAATTCCTGTAAAAGGTGAAAATAGCTTACCTCGCTAGCGTGACGCTGCGAGCTGTATCCGCGGTCCTCGGAAGCGGATGTGGGAGCCTCGGCGCCTTTGGTTAGCACCTTCCAGACATCTTCATATGTCGTGTTGAAGAGCCTGTTAAGGGTTTGGTGCTACGCCGGGTTGAACTCCCACAGATTAAAGCCCCGTTGTTGACACGGGAGGATCCGGCGGACGAGCATAACCTGGACTACATTGACGAGCTTGATCGGCTTGCTCACCAGGGACTGGATGCATGTCTGCAGTCCAGTCACCTCTTTTTCGTGGCCCCACGACAGGCCCGTCTCTTTCCAGGACATAAGCCGCATGGGGGGTCCAGATCGGAACTCGGGGGTTGCGATCCATTTCGGATCACGCGGCTCGGTGATGTAAAACCACCACAATTGCCACCCCTTCAGGGTCTCCACGAAGGAGCCCTCGAGCCATAGGACGTTGGCCATCTTGCCCGCCATGGCGCCTCCGCATTCCGCCTGGCTGCCGCGCACCACCTTGGGCTTGACGTTGAAGGTCTTGAGCCAGAGGCCGAAATGGGGGCGGATCCGGAGGAAGGCCTCGCACACGACGATAAACACCGAGATGTTGAGGACGAAGTTCGGGGCCAGATCGTGGAAATCCAGGCCATAGTAAAACATGAGCCCCCGGACAAATGGGTGGAGTGGAAAACCCAGTCCGCGGAGGAAGTGGGGAAGGAATACTACCCTCTCATTGGGCCTTGGGGTGGGGAGAAGCTGCCCCTCCTCGGGAAGCCGGTGCGCGATGTCTTTGGACAAGTATCCGGCCTTCCTTAGCTTTTTGACATGGCCCTCCGTGACGGAGGAGACCATCCACTTGCCTCCCACTCTGGACATTGCTGGAGAAGCTTGAGGTGGGAAGTGCGGGCTTGGGCGCTGGAGCTCGAGTGCGCAGGGGATGGATAGGCAAAAGAGGAAGAAGGCATAGGTAAAAGGGTGGATCCTTATCCCCTTATATGGGCAGATGCGGTTGTGCATCCCCACCAGCCTAGTAAAAGTCGCTTGCCTCCCAAGCGCCGTGATAAATGGCGCGGTTGGGTTACCCACGTCCGTATTGATGAGAATCCCGTAAAGGGGGTACACGATCTCTGCTTTGACAAGACGTGCCAAGGAAACCGCCTCGCAAAACATGCTGAGGTGGAAAAGTAAATACGATTCGAGTAAAGGACTTGGCCGTAGTGTGATGATGCACTGCGGAGTACGTCGGTAGATTTGATTTGTGTCAATATTATTCTCTATATGGCAATATGTGGAAACTTATTTTGCAGAGCCGGACACTACTCTTGGTGTTTACAATCTTCTACGAAGGACTTGGAGGAGGAACCCGCCTTGCAATGCCGAAGACAATTTGCGTGCCGGACTCGTCGTCATTGAAGCCTGGTTCAGGGGCTACTGAGGGAGTCCTGGATTAGGGGGTGTTCGGGTAGCCGGACTATACGTTCAGTCGAACTCCTGACTATGAAGATACAAGATTGAAGACTTCGCCCCGTGTCCGGATGGGACTTTCCTTGGCATGGAAGTCAAGCTTGGAGATGCGGACATTCAAGATCTCCTACCATTGTAACCGACTTTATGTAACCCTAACCCTATCCGGTGTCTATATAAACCGGAGGGTTGTAGTCCGTAGGCAATAAACTCCATACACAACAATCATACCATAGGCTAGCTTCTAGGGTTTAGCCTCCTTGATCTCGTGGTAGATCTACTCTCGTACTACCCATATCATCAATATTAATCAAGCAGGAGTAGGGTATTACCTCCATCGAGAGGGCCCGAACCTGGGTAAAAAACATCTTGTCCCTTGTCTCCTGTTACCATTCGGCCTTGACGCACAGTTCGGGATCCCCTACCCGAGATCCGCCGGTTTTGACACTGACAAGGGGAAACTCTCCCTTCTGGACGATTCGGAATCGGATGTCGAAGTCGTCTCTGAGTGGAACCCTAGGCTGAAGCCCCTGGCCGAATCGTAAGTATTCATAGATAATGTATATATCCGGCTTTTTTGAATTATAGGATGACATATCATCTATGTTTTCAGTCCGGCCTGTACCCTCCCCCAACAATTATTGTTTTCGTGGAATTCATTGGCGCCGGAGATGATGGAGAGCGATTCGCCTCCACAAGCCTCCCCGCCACATGCCATGGATGACACTGAGGTGTTATCCCAAAGGACCTCTCCGGGCTAGGGAGAGGTGCGGGAGGCCGCTAAAACGGCACCACAGGGCAATGCCTCGGCGGCCGGAAACATGGGGGGGGGGTGTAATCCCCATGGAAACTGACGGCAGGGGCCTTGACCAGTCCGACCCCAAGCCGGATACCGTTCCGGAGTCCCACACGGTTGCGGACCCGAGCGAGCAGCCCCCTTCAAGAAAAAGGGGAGTGTCGATCCCACCGGCGACCTCTAACAATCCGGAGGCGCCGGATATGTTGAGGGAAGCACTTCAACGTGCTTCTGTCATGGAGGAGCACCGTACCCTGATGGGTGCGGTGTTTGAGAAGGTTCAGTCTACAAAAAGCGGTCTGAACAAGGCTTTCACCAGCCTGTTAATATGTTTTGAGGTAAGTGGTATAACATGCTTTAGTCGCTTTTCGTATTGGAAGGATATGCCTGTATATAGATAGTAGCCCCTGAGACTCTGTTTGGGTCTTTGGAAAAAAGAGCCGGATAGATGATCAAATATTCACCGGAGATAACGCGTTCATCTATTTTTATAAACAGGCTTCCCTGTTAGCGACTTCAGCTAAGGATACTGAAGTATCCAAACTCCAGCGAAAACTGAAGCTGGTTGACGATGAGATCGACCGTATCAACAAGCGGTTCGATGAGGCCCAGGGTATGCTTTTTGTCTTTTAAAGAGACCCCTTGACAAGCCTAAGTTATAATGTGAACTAAGAGTTTAAGCTCATGCGCCACTATGTAAATGGTTGTAGGCACCACGACCGAGGTCGATGCCCTCAAGAATGCCCTTACCGAAGCCAAGGAGGAGGTGAGGGCAAGCAAAATAGCCGCGGAGAAAGCGGCTGCAGGTGTAGAGGCTGAATAGGTCGCCCGCCTTCAGTATGAGGCAAGGGTGACCGAAGTAGAGCAGGTGCTCCAGGAAGCCGCCACCAAGTGTGAGTCCTTGGAGGAGAGCACCAAGGCCCAAGCGGACGAGCTCACCAAGGCTCTTCAAGCTGCGAAGTAGGCTTGGTCCGAGTCCCGGGCGGCTGCTACCTCTTGAGCATGTGTTGGTGTTCCCTTGAAGAGGAAAGGGTGATGCAGCAAAGCAGCGTAAGTATTTCCCTCAGTTTTTGAGAACCAAGGTATCAATCCAGTAGGAGACCACGCGCGAGTCACCTCGTACCTACACAAACAAATAAGAACCTCGCAACCAACGTGACAAAAGGGTTGTCAATCCCTTCTCGGCCACTTGCAAGAGTGAGATATGATAGAGATAATAATAATAAGATAAATATTTTTGGTATTTTTATGATATAGATTGAAAGTAAAGATTGCAAAATAAAATAGATTGGAAACTTTTATGATGGAAAATAGACCCGGGGGTCATAGGTGCCACTTGGCTTCTCTCAAGATATCATAAGTATTACGGTGGGTGAACAAATTACTGTGGAGCAATTGATAGAAAAGCGAATAATTATGAGAATATTTAGGTATGATCATGTATATAGGCATCACGTCCGTGACAAGTAGACCGACTCTTGCGTGCATCTACTACTATTAGTCCACACATCGACCGCTATCCAGCATGCATCTAGAGTATTAAGTTCATAAGAACGGAGTAATGCCTTAAGCAAGATGACATGATGTAGAGGGATAAACTCATGCAATATGATATAAATCCCATCTTTTTATCCTCGATGGCAACAATACAATACATGTCATTTCCCTTTCTGTCACTAGGATCGAGCACCACAAGATTGAACCCAAAGCTAAGCACTTCTCCCATTGCAAGAAAGATCAATCTAGTAGGCCAAACCAAATTTATAATTCACAAAGACTTGCAAAGATAACCAATCATACATAAAAGAATTCAGAGAAGATTCAAATATTGTTCATAGATAAACTTGATCATAAACCCACAATTCATCGGATCTCAACAAACACACCGCAAAAGAAGATTACATCGAATAGATCCCCAAGAGAATCGAGGAGAACTTTGTATTGAGATCCAAAGAGAGAGAATAAGCCATCTAGCTAATAACTATGGACCCGAAGGTCTGAGGTAAACTACTCACACATCATCGGAGGGGCCCTGGAGTTGATGTAGAGGCCCTCTGTGATCAACGCCCCCTCTGGAGGAGCTCCGGAAAAGGCCCCAAGATGGGATCTCTTGGGTAGAGAAGGTTGTGGTGGTGGAAATAGGGTTTCGTGGTGCTCCCTGATGTTTTCAGGGTACGTAGGTATATATAGGAGGAAGAAGTAGGTTGGTGGAGCCACGAGGGGCCCACGAGGGAGGAGGGCGCGCCCAGGGGGGTAGGCGTGCCCCCTGCCTCGTGGCCGCCTCATTGGTTTCTTGACATCCACTCCGAGTCCTCTGGATCACGTTTGTTCCAAAAATCACGCTCCCGGAGGTTTCATTCCGTTTGGACTCCGTTTGATATTCTTTTTCTATGAAACACTGAAATAGGCAAAAAAATAGCAATTTGGGCTGGGCCTCCGGTTAATAGGTTAGTCCCAAAAATAATATAAAAGTGTATAAATAAGCCCATTAAGCATCCAAAACAGAATATATAATAGCATGGAGTAATAAAAAATTATAGATATATTGGAGACGTATCAAGCATCCCCAAGCTTAATTCCTGCTCATCCTCGAGTAGGTAAATGATAAAAACAAAATTTTTGATGTGGAATGCTTCCCAACATATTTCTCAATGTAATTTTGTTTTATTATGGCATGAATGTTCAGATCCGAAAGATTCAAGATAAAAGTTTAATATTGACATAAAAATAAAATACTTCAAGCATACTAACTAAGCAATCATGTCTTCTCAAAATATCATGGCCAAAGAAAGTTCATCCCTACAAAATCATATAGTTTGGTCATGCTCCATTTTTGTCACACAAGAATGATCTCATCATGCACAACCCCGATGACAAGCCAAGCAATTGTTTCATACTTTAGTAATCTCAAACTTTTTCAACTTTCACGCAATACATGAGCGTGAACCATGGATATAGCACTATGGTGGAATAGAATATAATGAAGAGGTTATGTGGAGAAGACAAAAAAGGAGAAAGTCTCACATTGACGCAGCTAATCAATGGGCTAGGGAGATGCCCATCAATTGATGTCAATGCAAGGAGTAGGGATTTCCATGCAACGGATGCACTAGAGCTATAAATGTATGAAAGCTCAACAAAAGAAACCAAGTGGGTGTGCATCCAACTTGCTTGCTCACGAAGACCTAGGTCACTTGAGGAGGCCCATTGTTGGAATATGCAAGCCAAGTTCTATAATGAAAAATTCCCACTAGTATATGAAAATGACAAAACAAGAGACTCTCTATCATAAAGATCATGGTGCTACTTTGAAGCACAAGTGTGGAAAAAGGATAGTAGCATTGCCCTTTTTTGGCCCTTCTTCTTTTTATTTGGCCTCTCTCTTTCTCTTTTTTTGGGACAATGCTCTATTAATGATGATCATCACACTTCTATTTATTTACAACTCAATGATTACAAATCGATACTAGAAGAAGATATGACTATATGAATGCCTCCGACGGTGTACCGGGATGTGCAATGACTCATGAGTGACATGTATGAAAGAATTATGAACGGTGGCTTTGCCACAAATACGATGTCAACTACATGATCATGCAAGGCAATATGACAATGATGATGCATGTCATAATAAACGAAACGGTGGAAAGTTGGATGACAATATATCTCGGAATGACTATGGAAATGCCATAATAAGTAGGTATGGTGGCTGTTTTGAGGAAGATATAAGGAGGTTTATGTGTGATAGAGCGTATCGTATCACGGGTCTGGATGCACTGGCAAAGTTTGCACCAACTCTCAAGGTGAGAGAGGGCAATGCACGGTACCGAAGAGGCTAGCAATGATGGAAGGGTGAGAGTGCGTATAATCCATGGACTCAACATTAGTCATAAAGAACTCACATACTTATTGCAAAAATCTACAAAGTCATCAAAAACCAAAGTATTATGCACATGATCCTAGGGGGATAGATTGGTAGGAAAAGACCATCGCTCGTCCCCGACCGCCACTCATAAGGAAGATAATCAAATAACACCTCATGTTTCAAATTTGTTACACAACGTTTACCATACGTGCATGCTACGGGACTTGCAAACTTCAACACAAGTATTTCTCAAATTCACAACTACTCAACTAGCACAACTTTGATATCACTATCTCCACATCTCAAAATAATCATCAAGTATCAAACTTCTCTTAGTATTCAATGCACTTATATGAAAGTTTTTTATTATGCCTAAAAGCAAATTGCCATGTTGTTCTAAAGGAATATCAAAATAATATAAGTGAAGCACGAGAGATCAATTATTTATATAAAATAAAACCATCACCATGCTCTAAAAGATATAAGTGAAGCACTAGAGCAAAAACTATACAACTCAAAAGATATAAGTGAAGCACGTAGAGTATTCTAATAAATTCCGATTCATGTGTGTCTCTATCAAAAGGTGTGTATAGCAAGGATGATTGTGGTAAACTAAAAAGCAAAGACTCAAATCATACAAGACGCTCCAAGAAAAACACATATCATGTGGTGAATAAAAAGATAGCCCCAGGTAAAGTTACCGATGAACAAAGACAAAAGAGGGGATGCCTTCCGGGGCATCCCCAAGCTTAGGCTTTTTGGTGTCCTTGGATTTTACCTTGGGGTGCCTTGGGCATACCCAAGCTTAGGATCTTGCCACTTGTTGTTCCATAATCCATCAAATCTTTACCCCAAACTTGAAAACTTCACAACACAAAACTTAACAGAAAATCTTGTGAGCTCCGTTAGCGAAAGAAAACAAAACACCACTTCAAGTTACTGTAATGAACTCATTATTTATTTATATTGGTGTTAAAACTACTGTATTCCAACTTTTATAAGGTTTATAAACTCCACTACTAGCCATAGATTCATCAAAATAAGCAAACAACACACGAAAAACAGAATCTATCAAAAACAGAACAGTCTATAGTAATCTGTAACTAACGCAAACTTATGGAACCCCAAAAATTCTAAAATAAATTTCTGGACGTGAGGAATTTATCTATTAATAATCTTAAAAAAGAATTAACTAAATAGCACTCTCCAATAAAAATGGCAGCAATTCTCGTGAGCGCTAAAGTTTCTGTTTTTACAGCAAGATCAAAAAGACTTTCCCCAAGTTTTCCCAACGGTTCTACTTGGCACAAACACTAATTAAACACAAAAAACACAACCAAAACAGAGGCTAGATAAATTATTTATTACTAAACAGGAACTAAAAGCAAGGAATAAAAATAAAATTGGGTTGCCTCCCAACAAGCGCTATCGTTTAACGCCCCTAGCTAGGCATAGAAGCGAAGATAGATCTAGGTATTGCCATCTTTGGTAGGCAATCCATAGGTGGCTCTCATAATAGATTCATATGGTAATTTAATTTTCTTTCTATGGAATTATTCCATGCCTTTCCTTAACAGAAATTGGAATCTAATATTCCCTTCCTTCATATCAATAATTGCACCAATCGTTCTAAGGAAAGGTCTACCAAGAATAATAGGACATGAAGGATTGCAATCTATATCAAGAACAATGAAATCTACGAGCACATAATTCCTATTTGCAACAATAAGAACATCATTAATATTTCCCATAGGTTTCTTAATAGTGGAATCCGCAAGGTGCAAGTTTAAAGAACAATCATCAAATTCACGGAAACCTAGCAAATCACACAAAGTTTTTGGGATCGTGGAAACACTAGCACCCAAATCACACAAAGCATAGCATTCATGATCTTTAATTTTTATTTTAATAGTAGGTTCCCACTCATCATAAATTTTTATAGGGATAGAAACTTCCAACTCAAGTTTTTCTTCGTAATATTGCATCAAAGCATCAATGATATGTTTAGTAAAAGCTTTATTTTGACTATAAGCATGAGGAGAATTTAGCACAGATTGCAACATAGTGGGTTCGTTGTTATCTAAAGACCAATTATCATAATTAAATTCCTTGAAATCCAATATAGTGGGTTCGTTGTTATCTAAAGTTTTAACCTCTTCAATCCCACTCTTACCAATTTTAGCATCAAGATCTAAAAACTCCGAATTTTGGGACGCCTTCTAACTAAAGTTGACTCATATCCAATCCCATAATTATCAAGATTCATATTGGAAAACAATGATTTAATAGGGGACACATCAATCACTTTTAGATCTTCATCTTTATTGTCATGAAAACTAGAAGAACACGCATTCACAAAGCAATCTTTCTTAGCACGCATCCTAGCAGTTCTTTCTTTGCACTCATCAATGGAAATTCTCATGGCTTTGAGAGACTCATTGACTCATGGCTTTGAGAGACTCATTGATATCATTCTTAGGTGGGATAGATCTAAGTTTCAAAGAACCAACATCAAGAGAAATTCTATCCACGTTCCTAGCCAACTCATTAATCTTAAGCAATTTTTCTTCAATCAAAGCATTGAAACTCTTCTGCGAACTAATAAATTCTTTAATACTAGATTAAAAATCAGAGGGCATCTTATTATAATTTCCATAAGAATAGTTGTAGGAATTACCATAATTATTAGAGGAATTATTAGGAAACGGCCTAGAATTAAAATTACGTCTATACGCATTGTTACCAAAATTGTTCCTACCAACAAAACTCACATCCATAGATTCATTATTATTCTCAATCAAAGTAGACAAAGGAAATATCATTAGGATCAGTAGGAGCACTCTTATTAGCAAACAATTTCATAAGTTCATCCATCCTTCTACTCAAAACATTAATCTCTTCAATTGCATGCACCTTTTTGCTAGTAGATCGTTCAATGTTCCATTGAGAGTAATTAACCATAATATTATCTAGGAGTTTGGTAGCTTCTCCTAAAGTGATTTCCATAAAAGTGCCTCCCACGTCTGAATCTAAAAGATTTCTAGAAGCAAAATTCAATCCGCCATAAATTTTTTGTATAATCATCCATAAATTCAAACCATGTGTAAGGCAATTACGTATCATTAATTCCATCCTCTCCCAATATTGTGCAACATGCTCATGATCAAGTTGCTTAAAATTTATAATATCGTTTCTAAGAGAGATGATCTTAGCGGGAGGAAAATACTTAGAGATAAAAGCATCTTTGCACTTATTCCATGAATCAATACTATTTTTAGGCAAAGATGAAAACCAAGCTTTAGCATGATCTCTAAGCGAAAACAGAAATAGCTTAAGTTTAACAATATCATTATCCACATCTTTTTTCTTTTGCATATCACACAAATCAACAAAGTTGTTTAGATGGGTAGCGGCATCTTCACTAGGAAGGCCAGAAAACGGATCTTTCATGACAAGATTCAGCAAATCAGTATTAATTTCACAAGATTCTGCATCGGTAAGAGGAGAAATCGGAGGGCTAATAAAATCATTATTATTGGTATTGGCAAAGTCACACAATTTAGTATTATCTTGAGCCATCATGACAAGCAAGAAATCCAACACACAAGCAAACGGAGAGAGAGGGCGGAAGGAAAAGAGGGCGAATAAAACGGCAAGGGTGAAGTGGGGAAGAGGAAAACGAGAGGCAAATGGCTAATAATGTAATGCGAAGGATAAGAGTTGTCATGGGTACTTGGTATGTCTTGACTTGGCGTAGATCTCCCCGGCAACGGTGCCAGAAATCCTTCTTGCTACCTCTTGAGCATGCATTGGTTTTCCCTTGAAGAGGAAAGGGTGATGCAGCAAAGCAGCGTAAGTATTTCCCTCAGTTTTTAAGAACCAAGGTATCAATCCAGTAGGAGACCACGCACGAGTCACCTCGTACCTACACAAACAAATAAGAACCTCGCAACCAACACGATAAAGGGGTTGTCAATCCCTTCTCGGCCACTTGCAAGAGTGAGATCCGATAGAGATAATAATAATAAGATAAATATTTTTGGTTTTATGATATATATTGAAGGTAAAGATTGCAAAATAAAATAGATTGGAAACTTGTATGATGGAAAATAGACCCGGGGGCCATAGGTTTCACTAGTGGCTTCTCTAAAGATAGCATAAGTATTACAGTGGGTGAACAAATTACTGTCGAGCAATTGATAGAAAAGCGAATAATTATGAGAATATCTAGGTATGATCATGTATATAGGCATCACGTCCATGACAAGTAGACCAACTCCTGCCTGCATCTACTACTATTAGTCCACACATCGACCGCTATCCAGCATGCATCTAGAGTATTAAGTTCATAAGAACGGAGTAACGCCTTAAGCAAGATGACATGATGTAGAGGGATAAACTCATGCAATATGATATAAACCCCATCTTTTTATCCTCGATGGCAACAATACAATACGTGTCGTTCCCCTTTCTGTCACTAGGATCGAGCACCGCAAGATTGAACCCAAAGCTAAGCACTTCTCCCATTGCAAGAAAGATCAATCTAGTAGGCCAAACCAAAGTGATAATTCGAAGAGACTTGCAAAGATAACTGATCATACATAAAAGAATTCAGAGAAGATTCAAATATTGTTCATAGATAAACTTGATCATAAACCCACAATTCATCAGATCTCGACAAACACACCGCAAAAGAAGATTACATCGAATAGATCTCCAAGAGAATCGAGGAGAACTTTGTATTGAGATCCAAAGAGAGAAAAGAAGCCATCTAGGTAATAACTATGGACCCGAAGGTCTGAGGTAAACTACTCACACATCATCGGAGGGGCCATGGAGTTGATGTAGAGGCCCTCCATGATCAATGCCCCCTCTGAAGGAGCTCTGGAAAAGGCCCCAAGATGGGATCTCCTGGGTTCAGAAGGTTGCGGCGGTGGAAATAGGGTATTGTGGTGCTCCCTGATGTTTTCAGGGTACATAGGTATATATAGGAGGAAGAAGTAGGTCGGTGGAGCCACGAGGGTGGAGGGCACGCCTAGGGGGGGGGGGTAGGCGCACCCCCTGCCTGATGGCTGCCTCGTTGGTTGCTTGACGTCCATTCCAAGTCCTCTGGATCACGTTTGTTCCAAAAATCACGCTCCCAAAGGTTTCATTCCGTTTGGACTCTGTTTGATATTCTTTTTCTGTGAAACACTGAAATAGGCAAAAAAATAGCAATTTGGGCTGGGCCTCCGGTTAATAGGTTAGTCCCAAAAATAATATAAAAGTGTATAAATAAGCCCATTAAACATCAAAAACAGAATATATAATAGCATGGAGCAATCAAAAATTGTAGATATGTTGCAGACGTATCAACGGCTCGCGAGGAGATCAAGCAAGCCGGGCAGATAGCGGCTGGTAAGCCTTTTCTTTTACGGAGTATTTTCGGCGGTCGAAGATATGCTTTGCTAAATCGACCGTGGAGTGCTCCAGATGCTTTTGTGGATCTCCCAAGGAGTGCTGTCGACGGCTCCGAGTATGTCTAGGCCCAAGAAGGGAGCGCGACGGATAAGCTCTTCTGGTCGCAGTACTTGGCACCGGAGCGGCCAGCGCTGCTGAATAATCAGATGATGCAGCTGGCAGAGCTGCACAGGATGTTAGGTTTGGCCATGAAGGACATCATAGTCCGGTTGTGGCCAGCCGGACCCATTCCGAACAACTACTTTGGCCTGGTCAAGAGACTCGACGATGCCTTGCCCCGAATAGAGGAAATAAAGCGCTCGGCATGCATTGAGGGCGCACGGATGGCCTTTGCCCGTGTCAAGATGCACTGGGCGAAGCTGAAGGCCACCAGCGTAGCTGTTGAAGGTCAGCCCGGGGACAAGGTCCACCACACGCCAGAGCACTACTTCGACGATGTCCTTGAGGGTGCCCATTTGATAGAGGGTTATTGCTTGAAGGATATTATGTTCGAGTAAATGTATCTGAGCCACCCATGCATTTGATCATAAACCTAGGCTTTTGTAATATATTTTTGCCTGTTATCTTGAATTACTTCTCCTCCTGTGCGGCCGTTTGTATCTTTGAGAGTTTGCCAGTCGTCGGCTTTAGCCCCCACGTAACTAGTACGGGGGTGTTCGGGATAGCACATAATCACTCTTGACCCAATGTCTTGGTCCGTAAAGGAGGTGTTAGTGCGGCGAGCGAGGCAATCAGACTATGCGGCTTTACCACTCCCACTTGGCATAGGAGTTTGACAATGGGGGTTATAAGATAGCCCTTGGTGCGTATGTAGATATCGAACTTAGATTCTTTTAGAAGCGAGTCTGAACAAAGCCAGACCTTCGTGTAATATGGAGAAATCGCTAGAGATTTAATAAGTCACCGAATCGCTAGAGATTTAACGCGTAATTATGTATGCGTGGTATGTATGCCGCTGTCAGGCTGGGGTTATGGCGGAGGCTGAATTGCTAATCTAAATCTAGATGAGCCGGACTGTTATTCTCTGGGGTAGATCGGGGTCGTTTAACAGTGTCCGGGGGCTTGACTTCCGGTGTAGTTTTCGGCCTAGCGAGGCCACCCTACACCTCGGCCATGAGGGCCACGGTATGCTTCTCTATATGGAGGGAGCGCTGCATGTTTCCATTGACTGTTATAACGCCACGTGGTCCAGGCATTTCGAGCTTAAGATAAGCGTAGTGTGGGACTGCGTTGAAACGGGCAAAAGCAGTTTGTCCGAGTAGTGCGTGATAACCACTTCAGAACGGGACAATGTCGAAGATCAGGTCTTCACTCCAGAAGTTATCTGGTGAGCCGAATACGACTTCCAGCATTATGGACCCTGTGCAACAAGCCTCTACGCCAGATATTACCCCTTTAAAGGTGGTTTTAGTGGGCTTGATTCTTGATGGATCAATGCCCATTTTACGGACGGTGTCCTGATAGAGCAGATTGAGACTGCTGCCGCCATCCATAAGGACTCGCGTGAGGTGGAATCCATCCATACTTGGATCGAGGACCAATATAGCCGAACCCCCATGACAGGTACTGGTCAGATGGTCTCTACGGTCGAAGGTGATCGGGCAGGCTGACCATGGATTGAATTTTGGGGCGACTGGCTCTAAGGCATAAACGTCCCTGAACGCGCGCTTGCGCTCCCGCTTGGGGATATGAGTGACGTAGATCATGTTCACTATTTTGACTTCGGGGGGAATTTCTTCTGTCCCCCTATGTTCTGTAGGCGATGCTCTTCATCTCATCCTTGCTGGGTGGCCCTTTCCCCTTGTGTTCGGTGTTGAGCTTGGTGGCCTGTTTAAAGACCCAACAATTTCTATTGGTGTGATTGGCGGGCTTATCGGGGGTGCCATGAATCTGGCAAGGCCGATCAAGTATTCTGTCCAAACTAGATGGACCATCTCTGTTTCCTTTGAATGGCTTCTTCCACTCACCAAGTTTAGAGCCACTGAATCCGGCGTTAACCGCCGTGTCTTCGGCATCTTGGTTGTTGTTTCGATGTTTGTGCTTGTTGCATTGTGGCTTGCCATTGCCATCCCTGGCTTCGGAGGTGCCAGGGTCTCTCGTGTTGTTGCTTCTACGAGCTAGCCAGCTATCTTCTCCCGCGCAAAAGCGGGTCATAAGTGCGGTAAGTGCTGCCATGGACTTCGGCTTTTCTTGGCCAAGGTGTCGGGTGAGCCACTTGTCTCGGACACTGTGTTTAAAGGCCGCGAGGGCTTCGGCATCCGGACAATCCACAATTTTGGTTCTTTTTAATTAAGAACCTGGTCCAGAGTTTCTGGGTTGATTATTAGGGTTGCTGGACTATGTGACTAAGGTCATCGGTGTCTGGGGGCCGAACATAGGTACTTTGGAAGTTATCTCTAAAGGCATCCTCCAAGTCTTCCCAGCTGCCGATAGAGTTCTCTGGGAGGCTATTTAGCCAGTGCCGAGCTGGCCCCTTTAATTTGAGCAGGAGGTATTTTATGGCATGGAGATCATTACCGCGTGCCATGTGGATATGGAGAAGAAAGTCTTTGATCCATACTGTGGGATCTGTCGTACCATCATATTATTCAATGTTGACGGGTTTAAACCCTTCTGGGAACTGATGTTACATTACTTCGTCGGTGAAGCATAGGGGGTGTGCGGCGCCTCTATACTGGGTGATATCGCGGCGTAGTTCGGACGAAGGCCGTATGTGGTTTTCGGCCTATGTGAGGTTGTGTCTGTAACGCCAGGTCTGATGGCCGTCCTCGCACGTTGGAGCACGCCCCCTTGATCCGTAGATTGATCTTGTTAGACTGGCTCTATTGTCCAGGTCCTTATGTAAGTTGTAGGTATAGCCCGGGGCGGCCGCCTCCTTGCCCCGACAGCGGGGTGGTGTGGGCTGGTGTTCGGCGTGAGTAGCCGGTCAGTCCTGTCCACGTGGTTGTCGGTCGGGCTCGTCAGCAATTTTGTGCTTTGGTGGTATTGGCTCAAGGGCCTCATCGTCGGATTGTGGTAGCTCTTAGTTGGGCGTTCAAGGCCGTATTCCTCGGCTGCCAGGACATTAGTCCATCTATCATTTAGTAAATCCTGATCAGCTTGAAGCTGCTGCTGCTTCTTTTTCAGGCTTCTTGCAATTGCTATTAGCCTGCACTTAAAGCGCTCTAGCTCGAGGGGCTCCTTCGACACGATAAAGCCTTCGTCACCGAGGCTCACATCCTCTTCGGAGATCGGTAGATAGTTACTATCCTCCGAGCCTTCGTTCCCAATTGGATCATCTGGGTTAACTTGCCCATCCTCCCAATCATCATGTTCGGATGTTGGCTCGACAGGGGCTTCGAGGTCTTCGGCTTTCTTCGGAGTGTTCTTGTCTTCGGTGCTGGTATTACTGTCTTTTTCGTAACGCCATTTTGAGTGGCGCCGCTGACGTCGACGCTTTGGAGGTGCTTCGGCAGGCTTGTCCTCAACTAGATCCTTCTTGCCGTCATCATCATCCTCTTTGGGTGTATCCACCATGTATACGTCATATGTGGAGGTGGTCGTCCTCCGGTAAATGGAAGGTTTTGGCCTTGATCATCTCCGGCATCATCGTCCGTACCGTCGATGTCTTCAGAGGCATAGTCCAACATGTCGGTTAGATCTTCGACGGTGGCTATGAAGTGGGCGGTGGGTGGACATAATATTCCCCGCTCTCAGCCCCTAGTCCGGGCTGGGCGTGATTCGAAAGAGATTCCTCTGTAATAGTGAGGGATCGCATTAAGTCCAGAGCCTCGTTTAAGAGCGAGGGTTCGGATCTGGAGTCCGAGGGTGAGTCCGGCTTTTCTGAGTTTGTCGCAGATACAATCGCCTCCGGATATGTGGTAATGTGATTTGCAGTGGTGAGTCCGGTGGGCTCCAAACTCCCATCTTCGTACCTGGTAGCTTGCCCTGGATCTAAGGCCAGAGCAGTGGTTGGGTCCGTGAACCCTTTGAAGATCAAATCTCCTCGGATATCAGTGACATAATTCAGACTCCCAAACTGATCTGATGACCAGGGGCGTAGCTTTCGATCTGTTCGACGTGGCCAATCGAGTTGGCACGCAGAACGAAGTCACCGAATACAAAGATTTGACCGAGGAGAAAAACTTCCTCGGCAACGACATCGTTGAAGATGATCGAACTAGCCATCGAGCCTTCTGCTGACTATACAGTGGAACTCTTAATGAAAGCACCAATGTCGATGTCAAAACTGGCCGATGTTGAGTAGGGGGTCCCGAACTGTGCGTTCGAGGATCGAAGGTAATAGGAGGCAGGTATGTTTCCCAGGTTCGGGCCCTCTTGATGGAGGTAAAACCCTATGTCCTCCTTGATTGACTTTGATAAGTATAGGGGTTACAAGAGTTGATCTACCTCGAGATCATAATGGCTAAACCCTAGATGTCTAGTCTGTATGATTATGATTGCCCCTATGGACTAAACCCTCCGGTTTATATAGACACCGGAGGGGCCTAGGGTTATACAGAGTCGGTTTACAGAGAAAGGAATTTTCATATCCAAACGCCAAGCTTGCCTTCCACACCAAGGAGAGTCCCATCCGGACACGGGGGGAAGTCTTCTATCTTGTATCTTCACGGCCCACCAGTCCGGCCCATGTCAATAGCCCGGACACCCGGGGAACCCCTAATCCAGGACTCCCTCAGTAGGCATCAAAGAAGGACAACAGCTCGCATCGGGCTGTGGAGTCTATCACTTGATCAATCCAAGGTAGAGTAAATGGATCTTTGGGGCAGGCTTTGTTGAGGCTGGTGTAGTCAATACACATGCACCACTTGTTATTCTTCTTCAGTACAAGGACTAGGTTGGCAAGCCATTCTGGAAAGAACACTTCCATAATGAAGCCGGCTGCTAGGAGTCAGGCTATTTCTTCACCAATAATTCTTCTTTTTTCTTCTGACAGGCGGCGGAGGGGCTGCTTGACTGGTTTTGCATCTGATCTGACATGTAGCTTGTGCTCGGCGAAATCCGTTAGAACACCCGGCATATCCTTGGGAGACCATGTGAAGATGTCCCGATTCTCACGGAGGAAATTGACGAGCTTGCTTTCCTATTGGCTATCGAGGTTGGTCCCCATGATAGCGTGCCTCTCCGGGTGGTCGGGGTCCAAGGGGACCTTCTTTGTTTCGTTGGCCGCCTGGAAAGAACCCGGGGCTCCCGACTCCTTGGGGTCCGGCGACAAGTCTGGCTGCTTGCTGGCCATGGCCACAACCTGGTCAAGGAGCTTCTTCTTGGCGGCAATCACGAGGGACTCGGCCAGCCGGCTGCTAGCAGTAGCACATGCGGCCGACTTCTTGTAGTCCCTTGTCTATAGTGATAATGCCCTTGGTACCCGGCATCTTCATCATGAGGTAGGCATAGTGCGGCACTGCCATGAACTTGGCTAGAGCTGGTCGGCCTAGGAGAATGTGGTAAGGGCTCTCTAGGTCGACCACCTCAAACCAAATTGGCTCTCGGCGGAAGTGATCTTTGTCTTGGAAGAGGACATCTATCTTGATTTTGCCGATTGGTGAGCAGGAAAGGCCAGGTACAATGCCATGGAAGACAGTCCGACGGGCTGGAGTTGTTTCTCTTTGATGCACAACTTCTCCATGGTGTCACGGTAGAGGATGTTGATGCTGCTACCGCCATCTATCAGGACTCGAGAGAAATGAGCAGCTCGCCTCTCTATTGAAAAGGTGGCATCTAGCACTATGGCGTAGGAACCTGGAGAAGGCATCACCTCCGGGTGGTCAACACGGCTCCAGCTGATGGGCCTCTCGGACCAGTGCATGAACTCTGGGGCTTCGGAAGTGACTGCATTCACCTCATGATGCTGCTGGCACCGGCTATGCCTGTCGTCAGCCACACTGGTGAAGACGGCGTAGGCTCCGTGTTCTTCGAGGAACTCATCTTGGATGGCAGCAACTGGGCGGGCCCGCCGGCTGCTGAGGAGGCGGAGCCGGCTGGCCGGTAGGTGGAGGCGGCAGTCCTTCACCCTTGGCAATTCGGGTGAGCCAGCGGCACTTCCGGGTGCTGTGGTTGGATTGCTTCACGCTGCTGTGGAACTTGCAGGGAGCATCCAGGGTTTGCTCATAGGAGAAGGCAGGCAACCAAGCGGGCTTGCCGCCCTTCTGACGCTTGGGGCCGGGCTGACCCTCCTGCTGCTGTTCTTCTATTGCCACTTGCCGGCTGGTGGAAGCCGACTGCTGGGCCTTGTGCTTGTTGTCGTTCTACTGCTGGCGCCGACTGTTGTCACCAGCCGGCATCTGAGGAGTCAGAGGGAGTACTTTCCCAGATGCGTCCACTTGGAGCTCCGACTTCATAGAGGAGTCGAGAGTGGCGTACTTGTCTGCTATGATCAGCAATTCGTCGAGTGTAGCCGGCTCGTCGGTGCTTGAGTAGGGTGCCCTCTCGGCACCCGGCAGTGAAGTACTCTATGGCTTGCACCTCGTGCACCCCTTCCCAGGAGTTGCGCAGTTCGACCCACCGCATCAAGTACTCGTGGGTGGACTCGATCGGGCCTTGGACGCACACAGAGAGCTGGCGAGGCTTGGGTGACCGCTTGTAAGTGCTGGTGAAGTTGCAGATGAAGACTTTGGTGAAGTCCAGCCAGCTGTTGACGCTATAGGCTGTAGGCTTGACCCTGGAGCATGAGAGGAACGTACTTCATGGCAACGCACTTGTTGCCGTTTGCTATGTTGACGGCGGTGGAGTAGTCAACAAGCCAATCTTCTGGCTTCACGGAGCCGTTGTACTTGGGAGTGTCTTGAGGGAGCGAGAACCCTTTGGGGAAGGGCTCATCGCGAATGCGGGGGCCGAAACAAGGCGGGCCGATAGCATCTTCCTCCTCTATCGGCCAGGGATCAAGCCAGTCGGTCGATCCGGTGGCGGGCGTCATTTTCTCCGACTCCTTCACGGGGGCCTAGCCGGTCTCCGAGAGTCGGGTGCTCAACAGCCTGCGGGGAGGCGTGCCTCTCCCTATGCGGGGTAGGTGAACGATCGCCCCGCTGCTCGACTGCTCGAGGGCGGTCGTCTTGGTCGCGCTTGATGGTGATGCGTGTGCGGCTGCGGCTAGCAGCCGACTCTTGGTCTCTTTGGTCACGGGCGCCACCTGTCTGCGTCTGGGAGGTCGCACCGTGTTCTCAGTGGGGGAGGGGGGGAGGTTCTCAGCGTGCAGGCCGGGTTCCACCACGCGGCGGCCGGCTTCTTGCTGTGCGGCGGCCGCATCGAGGAGCTCCTGGATGCGCTTCGTCATGCAGTGTCGCTCGTCACCCTCCAGGTGATATAGTTCATCTGCCGCCGCCTGGGCGGCGCGTAGGTTCTCTAAGGGCATGGCGTAGATGGGGCGGTCGGCTCCCAGCATGCTGGCGATGGCCGTGCCACGCTGCCGAATGGTGCCCATCCGGCTCGGCTCGCCAGCAGCCGGCGTGTCGCAGACAGTGCGGTTGATCTTGCGTTGGTAGGCTTCGCTAAGGCGCCTCACGACTGCCAGCTTCTGGGCGCTCTCGAGGAGCGAGACACGGAAGGCTTCTAACATCGTTCCGTCCGTGTTCTCCGCAACAGGTGCGGATAAGCCCTGCACTGCCGCCCTGCAGCGGGTCGTCAGCAGCCCCATCAGAGGCTCCAACGTGGCTGATGACTAGCACCTCCGTGACGGTGCTGTTGCTGGCGTCGCTGGTTGCAGGAGGGAGCGGGTCATCGATGACCACCACGTTAGCGGGGAAGGAATCGAGGGATGCCACGTCAAAGTTGACGAGCATCGGTTCGGTGGAGCCAACAGACTCTATGTCGAAGGCGGGCTCATTGGCGATGTGGAGCTTGCCAAGGAGGTCAACGAAGCAGATTTCGGAGCTGGTTGCACCCATGTCGGGCGTAGGTTCATCGGAGAGGCGGATCCTGCCGATGAGGTCGGCGAGACTACTTGCGGTGCAAGCGGCTTCTGCGCCGTGCAACATGTCAATGCAGACACCATCCACCATGCCGGGCTGGCTGTGTTCGCTGGGAAGGAAAAGGGTTCCCGTACAGAACGTGTTTCCGGATGACAATGCAGCTTGCCCCACGGTAGGCGCCAAATGTCGGTGTCGTGGTGCGACATATGCCAAAGGATGGCTAATCATGGAGAGGGACAAGAGTATGTCGCCGCGCTCTAGAAGCGGGAGTGAGCGAGATTGCATACGCCTGCGAATCTTACCGAGGTTCGGGGCTCTCCTAGGAGATAACACCCCTAGTCCTGCTCTGTGGGGTCTCCGCATGATCACTATGTCAACAATGGTACCTAGAAGATTGCTCCTCGAGTTGTTTAGCTTGAGGAGGAAGAAGAACAAGGCTAGCCCTACTTCCCTTCTCTATGTGTGTGTCTTTTTAGGTTCTGAACCCTTTGCATGGGTGGCCTGGGGGGGGTTTATATAGGCCTAGCCCCCAGGGGTACAATGGTAATCCGGCTGGGTGTAGGACCCGACCGTCAGTCTCTCTAGACACTGGCTTCTCCGTCGGCTGCTGGGGCCCGCTGCTTGGTGGGTCCTGCCGGCTGTCCTGTACTCGGCCGACAGGCCACGCCCGCCGCTTGCGGGTCTGGTTGATCACTCTGCACTGTAGCCTTGCTACTAATGATGGATGCTTTGTCGTGGGAAGCATGGCTACAATACCATCGCCTGGTGGGTGCTCACTGTAGCCATTCCCTGTCTCCTCCGGTTAATGACGCACAGACTTTGAGGGGGAGGGGGCCTCCTTCTAGTAGGCGGCCTACCCCCATTGCGGCCTACTGGGGTTTTGCCGCCTTCTGGGGCTCGCCGACAGGTAGGGCCTGCCGCCAGCGGGCCGTACGAACAAGCCATCGTGGGAGCATAGCTCCCTAGGTTGTAGGTGATGTCATGGGCAGCGTGGCTACAGTACCCCGCCGGGTGGGGGGCGCCTGCCAGGTATGCCCATACTGTAGCCGTGCTCAGCCCAGCATTCGGGGGTGGCAGGCTGCACTGTAGCCACGCCCCGTCCCGTCGTAGTTATGTGGGTGCAAACTTTGAGGGCACGAGGGGCCGCCTGCTGGAAGCCGGCCGCCTCGTAGCCACTTTCTAGTATTCTGCCGCCTTCCAGCAGTCGGCCGCTTCGACCAGCCAGCTCAAGGAAGCAGTCATTCGTCCGGGAGGTGTGAGGGGCGCAGTCGGCCCCAATGTCTTGAAATACTATGGGGGCTGATGAGGCTACCCGTGGTCATTTACTCCGACACTTAGATTTGAGAGCTAGAATTTTTTTGGACGTTGGAGATGCAACTTGCCTTGATACCGAATATTACGATGGGAACATGTTACTTTTACCGTGATGAGATTCGTTGCATAGAAAACATTTTTTCCTACGAGACAATGAATTCACCCAAGATATAATCTACTAGTGCTGGCAACAAGTGGGAGAAAGTCTACATACCCTTATAGACCGAGATCCGAAACATTCTAATGAATGTGGATGGTGTAGTCGTACTTTCTTCGCGATCCA
The DNA here is from genome assembly GCF_018294505.1 of Triticum aestivum. NCBI lineage: Eukaryota > Viridiplantae > Streptophyta > Magnoliopsida > Poales > Poaceae > Triticum > Triticum aestivum. The sequence goes on along the minus strand of NC_057812.1, from coordinate 231,058,298 downwards.
GTCCGATCAAGCCCCACAAGAATGACACCTCCAAGATATCCACACATACGGCTCAGTGACGTCTCTTTCTTCTTGATCCAGCAAGCAAGAGGGAGAGGTAGGTAAGATCAAGACCAGCAGCACGACGACATGGTGGTGGAGTTATGGTGGAATTCCTGTAGGGCTTCGCCAAGCTTCTACGGAGAGATGGGAGGAGTAGTAGGAGGGGAGGCGTCTAGGGCTTGGGATGGTTGCTACATGCTACTTGTGAACTGCTTTGAGATTTCCCCGAAGAGGAGAGGATGATGCAGTATAGTAGACATAAGTATTTCCCTCAGTTAAGAACCAAGGTTATCAATCCAGTAGGAGAGCCAAGCAACAACTCGTTAGCAGCACCTGCACACAAACAACAAAATCCTTGCAACCCAACGCGAACAAGGGTTGTTAATCCCTTGACGGTTACGAGCAAGATTAAATTGTATGGTATTTGATAGATAGACCGGACAAAAATAAAAAATAAAATAAATAAAGGAAAAATGCAACATAATATTTTTTGGGTTTTAGTATATGATAAAAGATAGACCCGAGGCCCATATTTTCACTAGAGACTTCTCTCTTGAAAATAGCATACGATGGGTAAAAAAATTACTGTTGGAGAATTGATAGAAAAGCAAATTATTATGACGATATCCGAGGCAGTGATCATACATAGGCATCACGTCCGAGACAAGTAGACCAAAATGATTCTGCATCTATTACAATTACTCCACACATCGATCGCTATCCAGCATGCATGTAGTGTATTAATTTTATAAAAAACGGAGTAACACCTTAAGCAAGATGACATGTTGTAGACAAGATAAAGTCACGTATGAATAAACCCCATCTTTTTACCCTTAATAGCAACGATATATACATGTCATGTCCCCTTCTGTCACTGGGATTGAGCACCGTATTGAACCCATTACAAATCACCTCTTCTCATGGCAAGATAAATCAAGCTAGTTGGCCAAACTAAACCAATAAATTGGAGAACAAATACGATACTATAGTAATCATGCATAAAAGAGTTTAGAGAAAACCCAAATAATATTCATGGATAGATCTGACCATAAACTCACAATTCATCGGATCCCAACAAACGCACTGCAAAAAGTCATTACATAAGATAGATCTCCAAGAACACTGAGGAGAACATTGTATTAAAGATAAAATAGAGAGAATAAGCCATCTAGGTACTAACTATGGACCCATAGGTCCATGGTAAATTACTCACACTGTTGGGGAACGTAGCATGCAATTTCAAAAATTTCCCTATGAACACGCAAGATCTATCTAGGAGACGCATAGCAATGAGAGGGGGAGAGTGTGTCCACGTACCCTCGTAGACTGAAAGCGGAAGCGTTAGTTTAACACAGTTGATGTAGTTGAACATCTTCTCGATTCAACCGATTAAGTATCGAACATACGATGATAACCCACAAGTATAGGGGATCAATTGTAGCCTCTTTCCATAAGTAAGAGTGTCGATCCCAACGAGGATCTAAAGGTAGAACAAATATTCCCTCAAGTTTTATCGACCACCGATACAACTCTACGCACGCACTACAAAAAAATACACTTCCGTGATGATACGTGTTTGTCACAGTAGGTCGTTTTTTTGTCATGCATGTACATCCATGACAAATTTATGACAGAATCAAGATAGTCATACCTGTGCTGTTGTAGAAGTGTCCCATGACATTACCAAAATTATCATCACAGAAGTGTCCACTTCCATGACGATAAATCACGCGTCACAGAAGTGCTTTCGTCAAGGGTGACCGACATGTGGCATCCACTGTAACGGAACACCGTTAAGCTATCGGGTCAGGTTTGGATCTGATAACCCGTTAATAGCCCCGACCAATGGGGATTTTCCACGTGTAAAATCATCATTGGCTGGAGGAAACACGTGTCGGCTCATCGTTGGGACAGATGTTAACCACTCATTGGACGGAAGGCGCCTATGATACGTCGACACGTGGCACGGCCCAACAGAGGCCCATTCGTGTGAAAAGGCCGGCCCATTTGACTTGGTGAAAAGCTGGCGGGCCGGCCCATGGAAAGCCTGTTAACGGCCTGTTCGAATAAATCCCATTTACAGCCTGCTAACCCAAGGCCCGTTACACCCTATCCGAATTAGGCCTAGTAACGTCATCTGGGCCATCCAATATGATTCCAGCCCGTTTTCACTTCTGGCCCATGTATGGCCCATGACGTCTTTCGGCCCATATGAGGCCCTATGTAACTCTTGGCCTACTAACGGCCCGTGGTGAAACTGGCCCGTAATGAACAGTGTATCACTTTACACCCATTAACGGCCCGTGGTGAAACTGGCCCGTAATGAACAGTGTATCACTTTATACCCATTAACGACCCGTTATTCCGTTGGGCCGTTTCCAGCCCATGTTATCTTTCGGCCTTCTCAGAGCCCATTTATTCTTGGGCTCATTTCCAGCATTCGTTTACTTACGGCCCATTACTGTCATTTTCTGCTTGTGGGCCAAATTCAGCCCGTGGTTACAGTCGGCCCGTTTGTGGTCCGTTAATATGTTGGGCCGATTTCATAGTGTCATCAAATACGGCCTATTAACGATGGCCCGTTATGGTCGGCCCATGAATGGACGATTCCAACTCTAGCCTGTTTACGGCTATAATGCGGTCTGTTTGGCCCATGTTTGGCCAATCGATTATACGGCCCGTATAAGGCCCATTGATAATACGGCCCGCAGAAGGCCCATTGTTTCTACGGCCCGTAGAAGGCCCACTGTTTCTACGGCCAGTAGGAGGCCCAGTGTCACTATAGTAAATATTAGCCCATGGTTATTGTGGCCTAGTTTTAAAAAATAGGTTATTGCAGCCACTAGCTAACCACGGAAAAAGAAATGCAATGACTACAAGCAAACAAATATACAAGACAACAAGGAAATAAATAAGCAAGCAACTAACGCTAGGCTATCATGGCTATTACACATATTACATCCACTAGGCATCAAAGTTCGCCACCAGTGCAAATATAGGGAACAAAGCAGCATATCATATACACTGGTTGTCAAAGTAGGCGACCAGCGCAAATAAACGCCGCAGCAAAACAAATCCAGAACTGAAACCACTTCAGAAGATCTCAAGAAACAATATCCTGGGTACCCATAATGCTGGCAAGATGCTTAGCAAGCTTATTAACTTTCTCTTGTTTGGCGCTTAAATCCTCCAGCGCTTGCTGTTGCACCAGAAAATATGCATATGAATTCTGCAGGGACTTCCTCAGTCCTTCAGCTTCCTGTCGCAGCACATCTGATCGATGTCTTTCAACTTGAAGTTGAGACTCAAGAAGGCGAACTGATTCAGGCAGCGAGTTCGAAGAGCTTCTGCCAGCAGTAGTGGCGAGTAACTCGAACACTACATAAAGACAGGACTTTTGGGTTCCCTCACTGTCGTCAAGACAGTTTTTATCAGCTTTCTTGAAGACCAACAAGGATGTCTCACTATCTTGAACCTTATCTGCATTACTTCCTTTACCATTGGATAACGCGGTACTGTTCTCCAATATTTTGTCCGCATTCTAAAAGAGAAACAAGCAGACACATCACATGTTTACCATGTTGTATATGAAACTCATTTTGGTAAATGAGTTCAGTAGTAAAGTGGACAGGATAACAACATGAAACAAACATATATCTATGTACCATGGTCACTTTATGGTCTATGCCATTCTAGTTTTTGTTGCAAAATCAAGATAGAGACACAGTTCAAATAATATTTGTTCAAGACAAAGCAGAATAGACAGAATATAAGTGTGGGTAACTATGGAGCAATAACAACACTTGTAATGTGCATGACATGAGAACATAACTGTTTATTCAATTGAAACTAAAATCAACATAGAGCAGGTTACAACAACAAACCAGTTAAAGAAACAAGTTTAAAACATACCTGTTGCGCCATTGGAGTTTCAATTCCATCCTTCAAATTTGAAAATAGTTGGTATGAGTAAATATAGTCATGCAAGAGCAAAGGAGTATGAACCATAGCTACAGAACCTGACCTGAGAACAAATCTTCTTCTCCTTTAAGCGTTGAGTTGGGATTCAGAGTGGTGGTCCTCGTGCTTTGGGCACTGCAGTTCCCTTACTAACTGCTCATGTTTGGGTGCTCTGTGGTAGAGACGGTGCTGTGTCAACTAGAACTGGGTTACTATCTGCCGGGGTTGGGGTTAGAAGGGGTGTAGCTGTTTCTCTGTCCAACTAGGTAGGGGTACAATCTGCGAGAGTCTGGGTTATGTGTGGTGGATCTGGTCCTTGGGCAAGTACACCCGTGGTTCTATCTGCATCAACTGGTAGCACTATCTTTTCTGAAGACCATGTTGTTACTCCCTTAGATACTGCCATCACGCTCTCCAATTCAAATGGCTGATAAACAAGAAAAGTAATTGAAAGTATAGACATTGTATGATAGATAGGGGCAATGGATAGTGGGGAATAAAAGAGGGCATGAAATAATTCATATTTATGTTGTCTAACCAAACAGGATAGCATGACACAATTTCACATATATGATGGCTAACTAAACAGGATAGCATGACACAACTTCACATTATGATGGCTAACTAAAAAAGATGGAAAGACATAGTTCAAAATATGAGACTATGTAAATAGGATGACATGACATAACTATATAATGTGTTTATTAAATAGGTTGGCATGCCATAATTCACATACATTCACGGATAGAATGCCATAATTCAAAATATGATGAATGTAAACACTAAACATGATGAGATGATATAACTATATGATGTCTTTATTAAATGGGTTGCCATGCCATAATTCAGATAGATGATGTGTATGTACTATGTAAACATGATGGCATGATATAATTCAAATATATGATTTATATAGTAAGCAAGTAAGCAGATGGCAATCCATATATGATGTAAAAACTAAGCAATGCAAGACAACATGCATGACATGGGTAATATAACCCTGCCAAGTTTGAGCATAGACCTCAGGGGGAAAATAGGACTGTCCATCAGTCTCTGAATCCTCCTCTCAGGAGCTCTCTGTAACCAGCAAGATGTCTGTTTCAGCAGGTAGCATTGTCTGCTCTGAATACCTTGTTTTCACTCCAGATACTTCCATCACCGCTTCAAATGGCTGATGCACAGGAAGAGTAGTTGAATATACAAAAGTTGTCGCCAAATGGAACACGTAATACAAAAAATTATAGCATGATATAATTCACATACATGATGATTGGCTAAACAACATTGCATTGCATAATTCACATATATAATGCCTTTGCAACAAGATAGAATTGTATAATTCACATATAATGTCTTGCAACAAGATGGCAATGCATAATTCACATATATGGTAATTAGACACTAAACAGGTGGCATTCACACAAAGCATGTCTAAACTAATCAAATGACATAGCAATGCGAGACACCATACGCACGATATGAGCAACATAACCTTGCCAAGTTAGAGCATACATCTCGGGGGGGGGGATAGGACTGGTCATCTGTCTCTGAATCCTCCTCTGAGGAGCTATCCGTAACCAGCGAGATATGCGCTTCGCCAGATAGCATAGTCTGCTTTGAAGACCTTGTTTTCACTCCTGAATTTGCCATCACCATGTCAAATGGCTGATGCACATGAAGAGAAGTTGAATGTAATAACATTGTTAACAAATGTAATATGTAAACAAAAAAGGATGGCCTGATATAATTTACATATAAGATGACTGGCTAAGCAGGATGGCATTGCAAAATTCACATATATGATGCCTGGCTAAACAAGATGGCGTTGCATAATTCACATAAACGATGAATAAACTAAACAGATGGCATTCGCACAAAGGATGTCTAAACTAAGCAGATGACATATTTGATGTATAAAGTAAGCAATGCAAGACACCATATGCATGATATAACCAACATCAGCATGCCAAATTAGAGCGAAGACCTCAGGGAGTAAATAGGAGTTGTCTTCTCCTTCCGAATCCCCCTCGGAACATATATCTTCCTCTCAATTACAATCCGAAATGCATGGAGAGGGGGCTGCCTTTGCGCCTACCATGGAGCGACGTCTGCATGAAATTTTATTGCCACACAAGGCTCGTCTCTTTTCCTCTACATGTTCAGTTCCGTTGTTTACAATAACTGTCATGCATAGGAATAAAACATTGTGAGATTATGTAAGGAGTGCATGCAGAAATCTAGAGTGATGGTAGCAGCCTGTGGATAGACCCAAAACCAATAATAGCAGGCATATAATGGCTTCAGTTAAAAAATACAGATAATGGCTTCTTTACTGTTTGTTTCCCACCCAACATGAAACTCATAGTAGACACCGAAGATTAACCAGATAGTAGATAGATACTATTGATAGCGGCCCCGATATGTACCCCACAACCATTTAAAACTCAAGTTTGACCAGTAGTTTGGAGCTGACTCAGAGTCTAATCGGTGAACAGGACGATAAAGTAGCATGTAATATTAAGCGATGCATAACGTAAGCAGACACGAAAGAGTGCGACCTCTCTTGCGGACCCGTGTAGTCCCCGAGGTCATCTGCTCGGTTGATGATGGTAGTGTAGTTTTCATGGCTGCCAGCGGCGGGGAAGAAGATCTGAGGCGGCGAAAGACAGTCTGGAGGCCAGATCCCTGCTGTTCTGGACCCTTCTCCCGTTGGAGCAGCTGAGCTAGGGTGGACGATGGCGCAGCAGGAGCGGGACAAACCACACAAGGTTTTCTATGACAACTATCTGTAAGAGAAGTAATTCTGTAAGGCTCGTTTGAATTGGAGGATTCCAACAATGCAGGGATAGGAAATAGATAGGAATATGATAGGAATGCACGTGCAAAACAGAGAATTTAAAAACATAGGATTTCTGCCAATCTGGGTGTTTGATTCACAACAATTGGAAGATCACAGGATGCAAAGAAGCATGGTGAGATTTAGTCAAACCACAAGAAAATGTACGGTTATAATGCTATTATGCTACTATCTCTTAGTCTTGTGCTTCATGAATAGGAATTTGAAAAGGAGGACAAGTGAAAATTAAAATTCCTATGTTTTTTCTTTCAAGGAGACACTAAAGGAACAAATCCGTGTGCTCATTAGACAATATATATAACATGTAGAGTAAAAAAGAGATGCAACAAGTGTACAACCTCTTTGGCGAAGCCATGTCGATCTCAGTGTGATTGGGTTGGCCGGTGAGGATGCTCCGGCTGACTTAGCTGTCGGAGGAGGGGAAGAAGATCTTAGGCATCTAGAGATGGAGCCCGAGGTACTGCTCCGCTGTGATGGAGGGTTTCATCGTTGGAGCAGCTCCGGTGAGTTATACGACGCCGAGGCTGAAGCAGGACAAGAGAGACAACAAACAACGTTAACCTGAGTGGAATTCTAATAGCATCTCCAATACATGACGTAAAATACATAACCACAAAGTGCTAGATGTAAAATACATCAGCCGCTCATCTCTGAACTTAACTGTCGAAACTGAATTTAACTGTCGAAACTGAACTTAACTGTCGAAACTGAACTTAACTGTCAAAACTGAATTTTGCTGTCGAAACTGAATTTTGCTGTCGAAACTGAACGCACTAGCAAGGTGAGGCTACACGTCGGTCGAATGACTTTTTCATCTCTGGTCAGTCGATTTTGCAGCCGTTGGATACGAAATCAAGGGCCTGCGGTTCATCTTCAACCTCCACCCCCTGAGCCGGCCAAACAGCAGCCCCCCGCCGCCTGCGGTGCGCCGCCCCGCCCGCCCCGAAAACACTCCCCACCGCCAGTCCACCGCCGCCCCGGCCATCCCTCTAGGCCCCCCGTGCCGAGCTTTTTCTCCGGCGATCCCCACGCCACCGCCCCGCCAATGCCCCGCCACCGCCGGCGACCATCGCCCCATCCCGAACCCTAAGATAGATAGTGGGGTACCTCTCCGGCGAGCCCCCCTCCCTGCTGCGGCTGGTTCTTTCACCCCGGCGGCATCAGAGTGAAGTGTAGCTAAATCGGAGCAGCATCGCAAGCAAGAGCAAGAGCGAGAGCAGCAGCGCGAGCAAGTGCAATAGCAAGAACAGACCAGGCAGGGGACCGAGAGCAAGAGTAGAGCAGCAGCGCGAGCGAGAGCTAAAGCAGCAGCAGGTCCTACAGATGTGGACGTCGCCGCCGAGGGAGCGATGCCATGGAGGAAGTGGCCAGCGACACCGCCGTGGATGGAGCCGTGCTGTGTCGGCTCGGGACCGAGCGCCGGCAGCACTGTGAGATCGAATCAAGAAGAAAATGCGGCGATTAGTGTACAACCTCTTTGGTGGCGCCGATTAGGTCGTAGCTTCATCCGAGGAAACAGTGATGATGATGCTCTTCCGGTGGTGCAGGTGAAGACGGCGGTGTGGGAATGGAGGTGGCGTGAAAGACGAGGGGAACGTCGGGGTAGTTCCTTGGAGGTGGAGGACGGGGTGGCTGAACCGGCGGGACGATGAGATCGATGACGGATCCTCATCCGGCACGGTGGATGAGGGACGTCGAGGTGTTGCTGTGGATGACGTCGTCGGGGAAGAGGCTCTGGCTGGGTGCCGGACGAAGCAGGGTGTGGGGTTTCGTCGCGGGTTTTCGCGGCCTCGGTGTACGAATGGGTGGGCGGATGGGATGGCAGTGGGGAACCATGGCTTAGAGACGCGCTTGTCCGAAATGTGCGGTAAGTTACAAAAGTACCCCCACCGATTTGAGGCGGTTCTTTCAGTTCAGGGGTACCACGGTCATTTCACGTGTCGGGATTTCACAGGAGGTGGGAGTTTTCGCGCGCGTTGTAATTTCGGAATAGCAAGGCGCGGGTTGAGATGGAGGGAGTTGTCGGAGCACAACGAGACAAAGATATATCTTAAATATTTCGGGCTAACAAGGCGCGGGTTGAAATTTCCGGACAAGCCTAACGTGTACTGTACCAAATCAATGCGCCCTACAAATGTCATTCAAAACTTTGAATTCATGTTATGTTCAATTAAAATATTTCGCTACGTGTATAATGCATGGAACCTACTACTCAAATGAACGTTTTAGTGCATTCCAAACGTATATACTACCGCTTCAATATGAACTAAATTTGAATTGTTTCTCTATTTGAATAAGATCTATAGTAATGATTGTTGTGAAGTCAAAGCATTTGAATTCATTTCTCTATTTTAATAAGATCTACAATCATCATTATTGTCAAGTTAAACCATCGTTTGTGTATTATCTTCACAGCACACCACATGATTAGTCTCGAGTTACATATGAACTATGTGCACTATATGAACTCGAACTAGATTTTTTGAATCCACTTTATTTTGATTTCAAATCACATTACATTTCTAGCTCTAGCTAGATCATCATAATCTAAACCATGTCTCATATGTATAATGTGTTTATCACATTATGTATGGTGCCCCGCCCCCTACGCCTACAAGTATTTAGATGTGAGTTGCCAACACCACACATTACCACAAATTCAAATAAAATGTGAGAATGTTCGATATATAGTATTGTTTAGATTGTTCGATATTTAGTTGTAAGCCGCAAACGCCACACATTATCACAAATTCAAATAAAATGTGAGATTGTTTGATGTATAGTATGGTTTAGATTGTTCGGCATTTAGCTGTGAGTTGCAAACTCCATGCATTATCACATTATGGTATAACATGTGCACAACACGTGTATCACCGCTATATTCATGCATGCAATGTTTAAAACACTATGATCTCCTATTCAAATATATGAATCCGCTTTCATATCAAATTATGATCTTTGTTAGTCTCTTACACCCACACAATCCTCTAACCTTTGTAGATACCACTAACTTTCTCTCGTGCATGCACATGCCCTCCTCGCCCTCCCCGTCCCTCGGTATTCTATCCACCGGGCACATTCATTTTTTTCTTTAGGTCATTCTCCCAGAGTCTCCACAACTCCTTTCCGACACACACCGATCGATAAACCTCTCCAACGATGCCTGCCTACAACATACAAACACACCTTCAATCTCCTCCTTTATGTGTCCTTGCCTCATGTCTCTCATACGTTCAGACACACGTGTAAACTCTCGCCCCTCTTTTCATCGCTCTCACAACCACACACTCCTCCCCCTATCTAGCTAGTAGTTGGGCCTCTCGCACCACCTCCTAGCTACATTCTCTCTGTCTATCCGTCACGCTGGGCCTTATTTGCCTCTAACAAATGGACGTACACTGACCGATCTCTCGCTATACATATAGCTAGCTAGGTCCTTATCTCTCGTTTTCACCCACACGTCAATCGATCTACCTCATTAGTTGTGTCTCTCCCTTCCTCCGACAAACAAAAATTGATCTACCGATCTAGTTAGGTTTGCTTACCAAACACATGGTTCCCCTTCATCATCCATGGATGCATCCCAACAGATCTATCACACACAGGCACACACAGAAACACATCCCCACTCTTATTGATAACATTGCAGTTCCACCCTCAGTCTGTCTAGTAGGCCTCTCCCACCATCTTCTAGAAGCAACTCCATCACCCATCCAACACTCTACCCCTCTCCCTCCCTCTCTCTCTCCTCTCTCTCTCTCCCATCATATTTCCCGTCCTTCAGTTATGTATGGATGTCGACCGATCTCCCTCAAGACATAGCTGGGTCTCTCCTTCTCAACACATATACGAGTCGTTCTACCTCTATAGTTAGGCCTCTGCCTACCCCTCCCACCACCCCCTCCCCCCCTCACGCACCGATACATCGAGCGCTCTAGTGATGTCTCCCTGCCACACACAAACTTGATGTGTGCCCTCTAATGTTCCGGTAGGCCAATCGCCCTATATCTTTGACTTGTACACACACAATTTTGATGGCTCTCTTCATCGATCTTGCACCCACCCACTTGATCCTCTCTTTGACTCTATCGATAGCTATGACCCCTCCCTCTCTTCTCATGGATTGCCTGACCCTTTATGTATGATATGGATAGGCCTCCATTTCACACACATTGCATGCAAAATTTTGTTTGAGATGTCATCGACACATATTCCCACAAATAATTCATGAAATCAACCCCCACCCCACCCCCACCCCAAAACAAAAAACACTCACAAACGCGGCTTGTATCTCTCACACACACCCACGTAGGTGGGGGACGTGCACGAAGAGAAGAGGTGCATGCACGACGCACGTACTCCCATCTCTTTCCCAACCACACCCGCGCGGGTACACGGTGGAGCTCATTTCTGTATGAAAAAGGCAGCCCACATGGTAATTTGGCACGTGTCCACTTGGTGGAGGGAGGATCGTCTACCACGGGTGAACAAGCAAATTGCGACTTGACGTGTTATGTTAAAAAAGAGGCAAACCATGTGGGGCCTACCTTAGAGGCAAGGCTCTATACACTGGAGTACTTTTGATGTGTCCCGTCAACTCGTAGAACGAGGAGAAGCTTGCTTAGTATGCCGTCTCCCCCGCCCACGGGTGCGGTGGCTCACAGGATGAGGTGAAGCTTGCTTACTATGCCTTACGCCTGCTCCCTCGCCCATGCGCGCGGTGGCTTGCAGGACGAGGAGAAAAATTTACTACTCCCTCCATTTACTCATTGTCCCTACTACCTTGGTTATAGACACTATATCATATTGTTTGGAATATATATGTCCTTTAGTAGATTTCAATATGAACTACTAGTACATACTCCAAACACTGATGCATATAGACGTATTTTAGAGTGTAGATTCACTCATTTTTTGCTCAGTATGTAGCACTCTCCCTCGCCCCTCGACCCTCGCCCATGTGGTGGATGTGCAGCAATTCATTCGGTCTCATATAGCCAGAACAATATATACTGCACTACCATTATTGCTCGACTTCCCGAAGAGGCGAAGAGCCAATCGCAAGGTCAATATTTTGGAGATGCCAAGCGCAAGCTTATAGGAGAACGAGTAGTAGGTGCCGCGTCATTTATAAATAAAGTTTTTTTCTTCAGTGGCACGTACGCCATATGATAGGTTCATATGGAGAGAAAAGGAGTACATAGCCAGGACGGGCCAGCCTACACGGTTGCTTGCTGGGATTGCTCTCTTCACACTATCTCGCACAAAATGACTGTGGCCACATCTCTAACATCCCGGCGGATCACGTCCGCTTGGGGAACGGGTGGATGCTTAGTGTAGATGCGGTGCCGTCGCCGATGGCGAAAACCCACTGTCACATCCCTAGCTTCTGGTAATGCTCTGAGCTAGCTAGTCATGTGTTGCATCATGTTTAAATGTTTGCCTAAAATTGAAATGGGGATGTTCAAACCCTAGCATTAAATCAACTCAACTAGGGTAAGTTAAAATCTTTTCAATAAACCCTAAAGGCCCTAAGAAAAGTTCATGATTTCTGGTTAAGGTGGAAACCTCTGCCAAAAATGATGAATATATCCTTAGGTCATTTTTGGATTTTTGAATTAAATCATATTGTATTTGACTTTGGGCATTTAAATACTATAAATAATTTAAATGCTCAAATAAATGTTGGAAATTGATAAGGGTCACTGGAATAATTCAGAAAGCACCCATATTTATTTCCAGGATTTTATAAAATGATTTGATATTTAAAACAAATCAAAAACAAATTGCAGAAATAGAAAAAAATAAAACAGAACAAAAATAAGAGGAAGAAGGACATACCTGGCCTTACCCGTGCAGCCCACCAGAGCCAGCCCAGCTCCCCCCCTCTGGCCGGCCCAGCCCACCTCCTCCCCTCCCCTTGTCCTCTTCTTCCTCTGCCAGTAGGCAGAGGCGAGGCGTGGCGCGCGTCGACACCGGCCACCTCCTGCTTCGCGCTGGAGGCCTCCCCTTCGAGCCTATCCATGCGTGGAGACGCCATGCAGCCGCCCGGAGCCGTCCAGCCCTCCCTCTCTTCCCTGGACCCCGTTCCCTCCTCTGCTCTCTCCCTGCACGCGCCCGAGCGGAGCTCGTCGTCGCCGACGCCGTTCGCCGTAGCCACCATGCTCCTCACTGTCACCCGTAGTACCCAGTAGATCCGCCCCGACCCCCTCTTCCTCCTCGTCGAGAAGCACACCGCGGGAGCCCCTGCATCGCCGCCATCGCCGTCGTCTTCTACCTCGGACCCGCCGGCCATCTTCGTCAAATTCGTCGGCTCCGGTGCCTCCCCGAGCTCCCCGAGGCCACCGTCGCAACCCCTGTGAGCCCCACTCCGTTTCCCCTCCTTCATTTTGCTCGTTTCCGTGCCGTAGCACCCCGGCCACATTCCCGAGCACCGCCGTCCGCCATGGCCGCGTAGCTCTCATGACCCGAGCCCCTCTGCTCGAACCCGTGGCACCAGCGCGCTTCTGGTGGCCCGCGGATGCCGTCTGGACCATCAGCTTCTCCCCTAGCGCGCCGCAGCCCCAACCCCGTACATGGCCGAGCTCCGGCCGCCGCCTCGGGCTCCACTCCGGCGAGCCCGCTCCACCCCAGCTCTTCCCACTTGCACTACCAGACGAGCGCGACTCCCAGCTACGCGTAGAGCCCCTCAGTCGCCGTTTTGGTCGCCGAAGGAGCGTTTCCGACGCCCTCCGCCGTTGCTGGCGTCGCCGGCGACAAGCCGCGGGTCAACTCCGGCGGGTTTGACCCGGGGTTTGACCCCCTGACGTGTGGGCACAGGCGCCTGCTTAGTTAGTGCTAAGTTAGTTAGTGTTAACTAACTTAGTTAATTAGGTAGGCCACTGACATGCGGGCCCCGCCCAGCTAACTAAGTTAGTTAGGGCTAACTAACCTGGTTAGTTGACTGAGACACTGACGTGTGGACCCCACACGTCAGGTTTGACCTGGGGCGCTCGGTTGACCCTGCTGACGTCACTATTACGTCATGCTGACGCAGTATTTGTTCTGGAATTTAAATAAATCCTAAATGATTTATTAATTCCAGAAAATGCCTAAAACTTCAATAAATCATAGAAAATTAACCGTAACTCCAAATTAAACAAATTATATATGAAAAATTATCAGAAAAATTCAAGGAATCCATCTGTACCATTTTCATGCATGTTAGAACAACTTATCACTACTGTTTAGGGCAAATGAAGTGAATGACATTTAATTAATCACATATGGAGTTTGAATTTGAATTTTGGATTCAAACCAACTTCATTTAATCTGGTTTTAGGTGCCTTAGCCCAAAACACATTCATTTTGCCATGTCATGAGCATGCATCATATTGTGCATTGCATTGATTGTGTTCCCTTCTGTGTTGCCGGTATTTGTCCCCTCTCGATAGACGCGATACCGATGATGTGATCGTTGACACTGATGAAGACTCAATGTTATCTTCAGAAGTGCCAGGCAAGCAAAACCCCCTTGTTCATTCCGATACAATCCTACTCTCTCGCTCCTGCTCTCTTTTACTGCATTAGGACAACACCGATTCATCTGTTACTTGCTGCGGTAGCTGAACCCCTTTATCCTTTGCATGACCTGTCATTGCCACAGTAAATAGATGAAACCCACTAGCATGAGTAGGAGTTGTTTGAGCCTTGATGTGCCTACTCATTCATGCTTGTTTGTCATGCCTGCTACTGCTTAGAGTTGAGTCAGGTCTGATTCATCGAGGATGAATCAGAGGTGTGTGAACATGTCCTACTATGTGTGAGCTAAGTGTGTGAACACGATTTGGTAAAAGGTGTCGGTGAGAGGCCATGTAGGAGTACATGGTGGGTTGTCTCATTGAAGCCGTCCTTAGGAACTGAGTTATGTGTTTGTGATCCATGATTCAGCTACTACCATGCATTGGGCCCTGAAATATGACCCCGCTCGACTTCTTATTCACCCTAGTCCTCTGTCCAGGAGTTGCAAGTAGTTTCTGGTGTTTGTAGCTTACTGGAGGCCGTGGACAGCGCTGACCGTAGGGGTGGGCTGTGATGCGGTAGGTACGTGGCACGGTGTACCGGATGCCCGTTTGGTATCTCGGGAACCCTGTTCACATCGTTTGGGGCTGTGAGCGAAACTTCGGCCGGATCTCCTCATGGATGGAACCCGAATAGGCGATAAACCTGGACTAGAGACTTGAGTGTTTAGGTAGGTCGTGGTCTACACCCACGTCGGCTTTCGCTTGAAGTCTGCCGAGCACATGTCGTGTGCAGACGCTAAGTGGTGGAAACATGTATGAAGAAGTACACCCCTGCAGGGTTAACATCATCTATTCGAATAGCCGTGTCCGCGGAAAAGGACTTCTGGGTTGCTTATATCAGTTCATAGACAAGTGAAAGTGGATACTCTAAAATACGCAAGATAAGCGTGAGTGCTATGGATGGCGTTCTCGTAGGGAGACGGGAGCGAATCCATAGTGGTGTATTGATATGGTGAATATGTGGACTCGTGTGCGCCACCTCAAAAGAGTCGATTGCAGTCGTAGTTTAGGATAGCCACCGAGTCAAAGCTGGCTTGCTGCAGTTAAACCCCACCATACCTTTGTTGATAATAATGCATATGTAGATAGTTCTGATGTAAGTCTTGCTGGGTACATTTGTACTCACGTTTGCCTATTTTATGTTTTTGCAGAGAGACTTCGGTCTCACTAGTAGTTTCGTGTGGACTTCGACGTTTAGCTTGATACCTCAGCTACGATCTTGTGCCCTCGGCAGGATCTGATAGATAGTCAGGCTTCTCAGCCTTTTTCATTTATAGTTGTCTGTACTCAGACATGATAGCTTCCGCTTGTGCTTTGACTTGTATGCTCTGATTGTTGGGTCATGAGACCCATGTTTGTAATATCTCGCTCCTCGGAGCCTATTGATTAAATTACTTGAGTCATAGAGTCATGTTGTGATGCCATGTTGTGTTTGCACATATCGAGCATATTGTGTGTATGTTATTGAAATGCTTGGTATGTGTGGGATCTGACTATCTAGTCGTTTATCTTCAGTAGCCTCTCTTACCGGGAAATGTCTCCTAGTGTTTCCACCGAGCCATGGTAGCTTGCTACTGCTCTGGAACACTTAGGCTGGCCGGCATGTGTCCTTCTTCATTCCTGTGTCTGTCCCTTCCGGGAAATGTCACGCTTTGAGTACCGGAGTCCTGTTAGCCCGCTACAGCCCGGTTTACCGGAGTCCTGCTAGCCCAGTGCTACAGCCCGGACCCACTTGATGATGACCGACACGTTCAAAGCTGGGTCATGGATGCCTGTCCCAGTAAGTCTGTGCCACTTTGGGTTTACGACTAGCCATGTCAGCCCGGGCTCCTTATCATATGGATGCTAGCGACACTATCATATACGTGAGCCAAAAGGCGCCAACGGTCCCGGGAAAAGGTGAGACGACACCCGTGGGAATACCGTGCGTGAGGCCGCAAAGTGATATGAGGTGTTACCAGCTAGATCGATGTGACATCGAGTCGGGGTCCTGACAGCGTTGGTATCAGAGCTTGACTGCCTGTAGGATTACCAAGCCAAACTGGTCGAAGTTGAGTCTAGAAATTCTTTAGTTATATAAGGGAATTGATTGTGGGATGGAACGTAAGGATCTTTTTACTCCTTGTACCTTATGCCTTCTGATCTGAGTCATCTTATCTTTCCTGCGGGGATTAAGAGCTAGGCTATCTCTTCTTTCTATCAGGATCACGAGTTACTAATCAGTAGACTTATAAGATTGTTGGATTTAAGTCTCAATTCAGTTCCTACTACTTCCGTATGTGAATTGTTGATCTCGGAACCTTGATATTGTGCTTCTGAGTGGTTATGCCACCATTTTCGTGAATGTCTCAAATCTTTTCTGAGCATTTACAGCCGTTATGCTGTCCGAGTCATCCCAGGTTTCTAAGTAGTCTGATGCAATTGCAAATCCTTTCTTCCTGTTTCAATGTTCCCATGGGCCAGATTAACCACACTAATCAGTGAGTTGAGGTACTCCGTTACCTTGACATATATGTTGGAGATACTATTATGGCCCTAGGTGTTTAGGGAGTCACCTAGTAATCTAGCAATGTTTTGTGATCCCCAGTGTGATGATTCTGGCTTTTATTCTCGAAAGCATCCCGTGATGCCACTTAGTAGTAGGTATTCTATTCCTTGGGCTTTGAACCCGAGATTCACTCTACTTACTTCATGTTGATAGTGTTTGCTAGTTCCTTTAGGATATTAGTAACTTTGCGATAGTCCTCGAGGTCCGTGGTATTTCCTTCTTCCAAATACTATGAACCGCTTATGGCAGATGTTTATTGGATCAAAAGATCACAATTAGAGTACTCTTGAGGAGTTCTCCATTCATAAATCGTGACTCTGCCAGTTCTACCTTTCTGCATGGGTTATCCGGAAGAAATATGTTGAACTTGGTTCGACATACTAATCTATGCATCCACAACTCAGAAAATTATATGTTCCTTTGAGTTGTTCTCCGTAGTTGCATTCTGACCCTCGTCTATCAATTGATAGTCAAGAGTATGCGTGCGTTCGTTTATCGATGCCTATTACTCTTGTGGTCCGTCAAGCCATTCTGTCCTGAATGACTTGGAGAAACAAACTCCAGTACCTCTTCCATATCCAGGATTGGGTCAAAGAAGTTGTGCTCCGCAGATCAAATTGCTAATCCAGCTTTTGTTCTGTTCTACCTTGGAGTATTACCATCTTTATATCGGGATTGTTATAGGAATTGCACACCATCCTATGAACTCTTGGTACAGTGATACATCTTGCCATCATTAGTCATTCCTCGGTCTTCGTGTTGATGCAATCGGAATACCGACAAATGAATTGTGATGTGTGAAATCAATACGCCTAGCAACCTCGTTGCTGGGTAGTTAAAGGATAATAATTCTATTCTTAGTGTGTTGGTTATTGAATCATCATTCTAAGATTGATCGTGCTACCTAGTCCATTCTCCTGGTTCACTCCTCGATTGATGAGTTAGGATCTTGTCAAGTTCTCACTCATTTGATCATATCGTCTTGCCCTCAAAAGCAAGATTGTTCTCGAGCTTAGTAACATATCGGTGGTTCGTGATTTTCCGAATATCTTCTCGAAAGTATCACCAGGTTGTCGCCTGACTGTTATGTTAAGCTCGTGATCAAGTTGGTTTATCCTGTAAACCACCCTTTCTCCAAGAATCCGTGTTGGATACCCCTGAGCTAGTTGGTTAAGCTATGCATCAACTTGGAGAGTTGGAAGATAGAAGCTTGCCCGATTTAGTTCATCCAAAGGGATATTCTTGTGTAGTGTGTGTTGAAGAAAGATGATATCTTCATCGATTGGTCCTTGTGATCAGTTGCTGGACCTATTGTCTTATCAATCCTTTGATTTGAGTGTGGGCTATCATCAAATCAAATCCGTACCAACGATGCTCGTAATGTTGTCTTATTCGTGGTTGATCCCTCGAGCATACACCATTATATCTTTTAGGTCTGACCAATGCTATCACTTGTTCACTTAACTATGGAATTCCTTTTAAAAAGAAACCCAGATGAATTGTTGTTGAGCCCATTGACAACATCCTTATCTCCTTCATAATTTTGTTGGACATTAAGCTAGTGTTGGAAACTTTTGAAAGCATTTTCTTCATGCTAGCTCATGAAGTATTTGTTGATGAAAGGAGTGACTTCCTTTTATACACGTGCATTTGGTGAAAGATGCCGCCGTGAATTTGAGAAAGTTAGTTTTGCTTCCTCTGGAATCATCCCAAGTCAGTCATGCATACGTGCGAAGTATTCTGTGGTCTGGAGATTTGCAACCTCCATTCTATATGTATATCCTAGCACACCAAGCCACTGATTGAGTTGTTCGAAGATAAAGGAGTCTGTCCAAGGTGAACTCTTTGGACTTCCACGCGTGGAGACTTCGATGTCATTAATGATGGTTCCCCCTCTTGAACTCGGTAGCGTTTTATTATAAGACTACCTTGTGATCATGCTTGTCTTGGACAACATGTTCACATGTTTGTAGCAGAACCAGCTCATGTTTTGGAGCTTGCTATCGTATTTCATCTCCCGAGAATCCCGCAACGTCATCTCGTCGATTTGTGTTGCAAACTTTCATTTTCTTCCTAGACTCGATGAGTCCGGAATATCCTGACACCAACCAGATCTGAATCTCAGGCAGATATGATGGTTTGGAACATTTCCCAAGAACTATAATATTGGTCCCTCGATAACCGGTAAAGTGGATGTCGTGGCCAGCACCACCCAGCCGAAGGACCTATTATTGTGGTATCTTGATTGAAGCAGTTGGCCACCTTCCCATAAGGACTTCGTAGGATTTACTTCCTAGTTGTGCCTTATGATTATTGTGTTCCCGAAGTCCGACCTTTTACTTGATGTTCTAGATATCAAACCATATCTATGAATGGGTTACACTAGCACATCAAGGAGAACGTTAGAAGCGGAGTGCTAAATGTCTCTCGGTCGATCGCCCAGATTTTGTCTCCTTGGCCTCGCTAGGGTGAAATCTGAGATGAGGTTATCTTCCTTTGCATCTGCATCATCCATCACCATTCATCATGGTAGTAAGTTGTGTTACCGTATCCTTGACACGGATGTTGGTAAAACCTTGATGATTATGGAATTGCTCAAGTTCTTGAGAGCACGCACAAGCGCTACGTGTTATCATCGGCACTAGCTGGGATTGCCCCAGATTTCCTCGGTTATGCTATAACCACTCCAACAGTGAATTCACTCTTTATTGTTGGGTTCTTCCCCAGTTACCAGAATCATTCCCAGCATTTGCATTTTGTTCCCAGCTTGCACCGCCAATGTGCCATTCTACCACGGGTCTCTTCCATCTCCGGTGATAAGCAAATTCATCCATTACGTTGTCTTCAACAAGGTAATCCACATCATCCAAGTCCGAGTATACCATTCTACCGACCCCCTCCAAATGATCGCTTGTGATTACCTTAGGCTGGTATAAAGAGTTCCAATGATCTCTGAATCAAAAGTAATTCTTTTTGCCACTTAAGGTAATAATCTACAAATCAACCCCCTCCAGGATGTTTCGTCGTGATATCATGGCAACTTAACTCCTCGCTATGTGGACAATCGTTTACCACCCTCTTAAGTGTGGAATTGTTGTCTACCTAGTGAACCTCGTCACCTGCTCCACTCCATTCCTCTAGAGGTGTGCTTCGTCTCTCAGCTCGAGAGATGTTGCAATGTCATTCCGGGAGTTAATCCTGAGTGTTTCGATCTTCGAAAGATCAGTCCTTCTAGAGTCTCCTTCTTTCCTCCATGTCATGTTGACAGGATTTCTCAGAGCAAGACTTCAAGACAATGATGGTGACTGAATCAACGTTCAACTGAAGTGCACCCTGGATCGTGAAGATTATACTAGTTGCGTTTCCCCTTCACCTTACCCTACGCTCGAATCTCGAGACGAGATTCTTGTTTAGTGGGGGTGAGTTGTCACATCCCTAGCTTCTGGTAATGCTCTGAGCTAGCTAGTCATGTGTTGCATCATGTTTAAATTTTTGCCTAAAATTGAAATGGGGATGTTCAAACCCTAGCATTAAATCAACTCAACTAGGGTAAGTTAAAATCTTTTCAATAAACCCTAAAGGCCCTAAGAAAAGTTCATGATTTATGGTTAAGGTGGAAACCTCTGCCAAAAATGATGAATATATCCTTAGGTCATTTTTGGATTTTTGAATTAAATCATATTGTATTTGACTTTGGGCATTTAAATACTATAAATAATTTAAATGCTCAAATAAATGTTGGAAATTGATAAGGGTCACTGGAATAATTCAGAAAGCACCCATATTTATTTCCAGGATTTTATAAAATGATTTGATATTTAAAACAAATCAAAAACAAATTGCAGAAATAGAAAAAAATAAAACAGAACAAAAATAAGAGGAAGAAGGACATACCTGGCCTTACCCGTGCAGCCCACCAGAGCCAGCCCAGCTCCCCCCCCCTCTGGCCGGCCCAGCCCACCTCCTCCCCTCCCCTTGTCCTCTTCTTCCTCTGCCAGTAGGCAGAGGCGAGGCGTGGCGCGCGTCGACGCCGGCCACCTCCTGCTTCCCGCTGGAGGCCTCCCCTTCGAGCCTATCCATGCGTGGAGACGCCACGCAGCCGCCCGGAGCCGTCCAGCCCTCCCTCTCTTCCCTGGACCCCGTTCCCTCCTCTGCTCTCTCCCTGCACGCGCACGAGCTGAGCTCGTCGTCGCCGACGCCGTTCGCCGTAGCCACCATGCTCCTCACTGTCACCCGTAGTACCCAGTAGATCCGCCCCGACCCCCTCTTCCTCCTCGTCGAGAAGCACACCGCGGGAGCCCCTGCATCGCCGCCATCGCCGTCGTCTTCTACCTCGGACCCGCCGGCCATCTTCGTCAAATTCGTCGGCTCCGGTGCCTCACCGAGCTCCCCGAGGCCACGGTCGCAACCCCTGTGAGCCCCACTCCGTTTCCCCTCCTTCATTTTGCTCGTTTCCGTGCCGTAGCACCCCGGCCACATTCCCGAGCACCGCCGTCCGCCATGGCCGCGTAGCTCTCATGACCCGAGCCCCTCTGCTCGAACCCGTGGCACCAGCGCGCTTCTGGTGGCCCGCGGATGCCGTCTGGACCATCAGCTTCTCCCCTAGCGCACCGCAGCCCCAACCCCGTACATGGCCGAGCTCCGGCCGCCGCCTCGGGCTCCACTCCGGCGAGCCCGCTCCACCCCAGCTCTTCCCACTTGCACTACCAGACGCGCGCGACTCCCAGCTACGCGTAGAGCCCCTCAGTCGCCGTTTTGGTCACCGAAGGAGCGTTTCCGACGCCCTCCGCCGTTGCTGGCGTCGCCGGCGACAAGCCGCGGGTCAACTCCGGCGGGTTTGACCCGGGGTTTGACCCCCTGACGTGTGGGCCCAGGCGCCTGCTTAGTTAGTGCTAAGTTAGTTAGTGTTAACTAACTTAGTTAATTAGGTAGGCCACTGACATGCGGGCCCCGCCCAGCTAACTAAGTTAGTTAGGGCTAACTAACCTGGTTAGTTGACTGAGACACTGACGTGTGGACCCCACACGTCAGGTTTGACCTGGGGCGCTCGGTTGACCCTGCTGACGTCACTATTACGTCATGCTGACGCAGTATTTGTTCTGGAATTTAAATAAATCCTAAATGATTTATTAATTCCAGAAAATGCCTAAAACTTCAATAAATCATAGAAAATTAACCGTAACTCCAAATTAAACAAATTATATATGAAAAATTATCAGAAAAATTCAAGGAATCCATCTGTACCATTTTAATGCATGTTAGAACAACTTATCACTACTGTTTAGGGCAAATGAAGTGAATGACATTTAATTAATCACATATGGAGTTTGAATTTGAATTTTGGATTCAAACCAACTTCATTTAATCTGGTTTTAGGTGCCTTAGCCCAAAACACATTCATTTTGCCATGTCATGAGCATGCATCATATTGTGCATTGCATTGATTGTGTTCCCTTCTGTGTTGCCGGTATTTGTCCCCTCTCGATAGACGCGATACCGATGATGTGATCGTTGACACTGATGAAGACTCAATGTTATCTTCAGAAGTGCCAGGCAAGCAAAACCCCCTTGTTCATTCCGATACAATCCTACTCTCTCGCTCCTGCTCTCTTTTACTGCATTAGGACAACACCGATTCATCTGTTACTTGCTGCGGTAGCTGAACCCCTTTATCCTTTGCATGACCTGTCATTGCCACAGTAAATAGATGAAACCCACTAGCATGAGTAGGAGTTGTTTGAGCCCTGATGTGCCTACTCATTCATGCTTGTTTGTCATGCCTGCTACTGCTTAGAGTTGAGTCAGGTCTGATTCATCGAGGATGAATCAGAGGTGTGTGAACATGTCCTACTATGTGTGAGCTAAGTGTGTGAACACGATTTGGTAAAAGGTGTCGGTGAGAGGCCATGTAGGAGTACATGCTGGGTTGTCTCATTGAAGCCGTCCTTAGGAACTGAGTTCTGTGTTTGTGATCCATGATTCAGCTACTACCATGCATTGGGCCCTGAAATATGACCCCGCTCGACTTCTTATTCACCCTAGTCCTCTGTCCAGGAGTTGCAAGTAGTTTCTGGTGTTTGTAGCTTACTGGAGGCCGTGGACAGCGCTGACCGTAGGGGTGGGCTGTGATGCGGTAGGTACGTGGCACGGTGTACCGGATGCCCGTTTGGTATCTCGGGAACCCTGTTCACATCGTTTGGGGCTGTGAGCGAAACTTCGGCCGGATCTCCTCATGGATGGAACCCGAATAGGCGATAAACCTGGACTAGAGACTTGAGTGTTTAGGTAGGTCGTGGTCTACACCCACGTCGGCTTTCGCTTGAAGTCTGCCGAGCACATGTCGTGTGCAGACGCTAAGTGGTGGAAACATGTATGAAGAAGTACACCCCTGCAGGGTTAACATCATCTATTCGAATAGCCGTGTCCGCGGAAAAGGACTTCTGGGTTGCTTATATCAGTTCATAGACAAGTGAAAGTGGATACTCTAAAATACGCAAGATAAGCGTGAGTGCTATGGATGGCGTTCTCGTAGGGAGACGGGAGCGGATCCATAGTGGTGTATTGATATGGTGAATATGTGGACTCGTGTGCGCCACCTCAAAAGAGTCGATTGCAGTCGTAGTTTAGGATAGCCACCGAGTCAAAGCTGGCTTGCTGCAGTTAAACCCCACCATCCCTTTGTTGATAATAATGCATATGTAGATAGTTCTGATGTAAGTCTTGCTGGGTACATTTGTACTCACGTTTGCCTATTTTATGTTTTTGCAGAGAGACTTCGGTCTCACTAGTAGTTTCGTGTGGACTTCGACGTTTAGCTTGATACCTCAGCTACGATCTTGTGCCCTCGGCAGGATCTGATAGATAGTCAGGCTTCTCAGCCTTTTTCATTTATAGTTGTCTGTACTCAGACATGATAGCTTCCGCTTGTGCTTTGACTTGTATGCTCTGATTGTTGGGTCATGAGACCCATGTTTGTAATATCTCGCTCCTCGGAGACTATTGATTAAATTACTTGAGTCATAGAGTCATGTTGTGATGCCATGTTGTGTTTGCACATATCGAGCATATTGTGTGTATGTTATTGAAATGCTTGGTATGTGTGGGATCTGACTATCTAGTCGTTTATCTTCAGTAGCCTCTCTTACCGGGAAATGTCTCCTAGTGTTTCCACCGAGCCATGGTAGCTTGCTACTGCTCTGGAACACTTAGGCTGGCCGGCATGTGTCCTTCTTCGTTCCTGTGTCTGTCCCTTCAGGGAAATGTCACGCTTTGAGTACAGGAGTCCTGTTAGCCCGCTACAGCCCGGTTTACCGGAGTCCTGCTAGCCCAGTGCTACAGCCCGGACCCACTTGCTGATGACCGACACGTTCGAAGCTGGGTCATGGATGCCTGTCCCAGTAAGTCTGTGCCACTTTGGGTTTACGACTAGCCATGTCAGCCCGGGCTCCTTATCATATGGATGCTAGCGACACTATCATATACGTGAGCCAAAAGGCGCAAACGGTCCCGGGAAAAGGTGAGACGACACCCGTGGGAATACCGTGCGTGAGGCCGCAAAGTGATATGAGGTGTTACCAGCTAGATCGATGTGACATCGAGTCGGGGTCCTGACACCCACTGTCGGCACGTCCCGATCAAGGGTCCCCGCCGTTCTCTCTCACAAAGCCGGTGAGGTTGCCTTCGTCCCTTGCTCACTGCCGCGACGTGGGCAGTTGCCGCCTCCCGCCGCCCTCCTCAAGGTTGAGCTACGCCCCTCAGGTACAACTCCCTTTACATCCAGCTTGCACCACTGCTCCAGCTGCCCACATCACTCCCTGTGGATATTTCTCTACTTCTTTGCCCCGCACATACCTCTACTGGCTTCTACGTACTGTATTTGTGATGAGTTTATGTCTCATCAACTAGTCCCAGTAATCTTATTCTAATCACGCTTGTTCAATTTCTTTGCCATAGGGATGCTCATCTCGATTTTGGTGAAACTGCACAAAATGATCCGATGGTCAAAAGGTTGCAAACTTCATTTATTAGGAAGCTCGAATGTTGCCAGCAAATTGAAGCCTGGTCAGGGTTCATGGTTCAAGGGCTAGGAACTGCATGGATCATTTTTTTCTTTAGCTGCCTCTGTTCCAAAATAAGTGTCAACTTTAGTAGTAGTACAACTTTGTACTAAAGTTTGCACAAAGTTGAGAAACTTATTTTGGAACGGAGGGAGTACATATTTGCTATGATCTATCAATCATTGAGATGCAATAGCATGCATGTTAGTCTCCTTTGTATTTGATGAAATGTTGCAACGGGTAACCTTGGACGCAAGATACATGTAAAAGAAGCTGGAAGCTTCATAGCATTGTACAAATTTATCTTGCTGATAAATTACAGTACGTACTATACTAGTACTTCCTCCGTTCCTAAATATAAGTCTTTGTAGAGATTTCACCATGAACCACATGCGGATTATATAGATGCATTTTAAGTGTAGATTCATTCATTTTGTTCCATATGTAGTGGAAGAGACAAAGACTTATATCTACTAGTAATAGCTAGCCCCAACTAGTAGGAATTCTCTATCCTCTCCTTGAGCCACGTCATCAAAATTGATGTAGCCGTTAGATCAAGTAAATCAGTCCATAATAGCCATCTGATCTTGACGCTGAGAGGCTCCGCACTAAGCCACATGCAAGCATGCAGAAATACCGTGCCACATGCATGTGAGTGGGTTTTAAATCACATCAACATGTCTGCATGCAAGCATGCATCGGTAGCATGCATGTAAGTGAGCTTTTAAGTCCCATTAACATGTCAAAAAGAAAAATATAATCCCATTATGCAGTAGGAGTTCAGTTGGCTGCTCTTTTTTCCTTACGTGGGATGATCTAAATGATGATGGGAGTTTATTTAGTTTGGCTACCACATCTGTCATGCGCTTATAGAGTTTTTTTTGTTCTATGAAATCGATAATTTTGCGCAGAGAGATATACCGTTGTTCCGCGCCAACGTGCGGGGACTCATCTAGTAATATTTAGGAACAGAGGGAGTACTATGTAAAGAGTTAGGTGTCGCACGGTGATAGTGTGAGGTGGGCCATGTAATCACTGAGCCTGCGTGTTTTCACTGCTCTTGCACGCCTCCGCTGTAAGAATGGAGAAAATTATAATCTAGTAGTAGTATACCTCCTTTCGCCGAAAGCGTGGGACATTCATCAGTCCTACCACCTTAGTAATAAAGACCAATGAGCCGTCAAATCACATAGACCCAGCAGTAAGTTGGACGGACGAAGCAACCATCACTCTTGCGCCAGTGAGAGGTCAGGTCCGCTCTGCCCGGGCATGAATGCGGCACCGATTCTTTGGAGCGGCACTGACCGTTTTGGGCGGGAAGCGCGCGCGGGCGATGGAGGGGCTTTGGGTGGGCCATGCTAGTCAGGAGTGGGCGTGGCAGCTGTCCGCATGTCCCTACCGGACATGCCCGGAAACGAGAGGATGCACCGACTCTCGCGGCTAAAATCATACACTACACAACATCTCTCTGTAGGAGTAGGTCGATCTGTCGCTCTCTCTAACACACACATGGTGTTAAACACACACACACACACACACCTTGGTCCCGTTGCACCTTCTAACGTGACTTATTACACCAAGACGGAGGGAGTAGTAAGTATATGAGATACGGTGGCACACTGACTTAAGTCGAATACAAGTGGCCAAAATTTGTGTGCATGTTATAATAAGGATTCACTTAAAATAGTACGTGAGCGAACAGAGGGATCAATTGGACAGTGTTCCCGAGCAGTAGCGAGATGTGTGAGGTAAGATACACCGCTGGCGCTTTTAATTTTTCTTATTAATTTGTTTGTTTCACCCTCTGACTAGTGGGACCCAACGTACTACGTGGAGAGAGGTAAGGTGACCAAGGCTGCATTATTTCTGCACCACTGTGGATAGTCTTACCACCAAAGCCACATGACACGATTATGATTGAAATCCCAATGACTCCCACACACATAAAAAAACACGGCATGCTTGTCACACGAATGCAGGAATGTATAAAAGGTTATTTCCCTCTCGTTGAACATAACGGGAGGGTTGTGTAGCTAGTTAGCCTGTTCGCTCACTCTCTCGCCCTCTCCCACTGGAGCCTCAGCGCTTGTAGTTGCTCTCTTCACACTCTCTCGCCCTCTCCAGATCTAAACAAGACTTCGTTGGACTCTCTCTCCCCTCACTGCTGCTCAAAGAGCCGGCAGGATCCGTCCATCGGGAAGGGAAGGAGGCTTAACACTGTCGCCGTCGGCAAGGGACTATCGGCGCAGCTGTTCACTTTCCACCCAGCGGCGGCGCGGGAGGGCCTCCAACCCCTTCTTCTTCGCCGCCGTCCCGTCCCCCATCGAACCACGCCCCAATAACCTTAAGGTATAATTTACTTACTCCACATGCATTGCTCTAGCTGCATGTATACCATGAATCTAGGACGTGGTTCAAATAGGAAAGGAGTGGGGGAAAGTAGTGGGAAAAGTTGTATATAGCATGAATCTAGGACGTGGTTCAAAGAGGAAATGAAGGGGGAAAGTTGTATAGCATTAATCTAGGACGTGGTTCAAAGAGGAAAGGAATGGGGGAAAGTAGTGGGGAAAGTTGTATCGCATAAATCTAGGACGTGGTTCAAAGAGGAAAGGAAGGGGCGAAAGTACTAGTTCAAAAAGGAAAGGAAGGGACAAGGCTGTAGAGTTTGAGCAGGACTAGATTTGCTGCGCTCACATAGGGAAAGGCGTCTAAAGATAACAAAATTGGGACCAACACAAATATGCTCCTTGGTTGCTTGTTCTTTGTTGCAATAGACTGTGCATGACCACAGTACATCGGTAGATGCACATGGTGCTGGTGCGTCCACTGTCCCGTGCAACTCATTAGCTGTTGTTAATCTAAGGCCCTGTTTGGTTAAAAACTCCCTAGTCCCTACCTGCTGGGTTCCAGGGACTAAACATGGACTAGAGGTTATTAAATTACATGCTAAAAGACCATGTTAGCCCTAGTAATGAACTAATAGAGACAAGGTGTGATGCGTGGCAGGGGCAAGTGTTGGAAAAAGTCCCAAAAAGACTCCCTCGAGGTCTTCTTTCTTTAGTCCCAAATGCCCACTTTTAGTCCCTAAAAGTCCCTCCTCTTTGGTTTAGATGGGACTGACACGGAGTTTTTTTAGTCCGTACACCAAAATGTCCCTGTAAACAAACACCCTCTAATAATGCCACTGGAAAATTGATGCAATGCCACAGTTAAAAGCAAATTACATGTTTAATGAATTTTATTGTTAATATAATCTCTATGTTAATATTAATCAATGCCACTGTTTGAGAAATGCTACTGTCTTGCTTTCTTTCCCATTTAGATAAGGTAGATGCTTCTTTTTGTTGGCTTCTGTGTCATCCACCGTTATTGACCACTAATTGTTTCCTTTGCACCTCTGTGTAAACAAGGTTATCTGCTTCACCTTGTTGCCATTGTGACCTTTTGTTGCACTGCACAAAACACTTTTGTTTTAAGAGTGTTTTGTGCAGTTCAACCAAAATGTCGCACCGACAACGTTGCCTGATTGCTTGATCTTAGTGGAACTGCACAAGAGGAGATCTTACTTCCTATCTGTTAAGGAGAATTTGGTTTAGATCTTCTTCTTGTGAGTTGTTTGAATTCCGCATCATGAGAGGTCAGTACTAGCCTTCTTTCACATAATTCTGTAGTGTGCATTCATATGTTGTGCTACTTGTACGATAATGTTGCTTGATTTTAGTGAACTGCACAAATGGAGACAAGACTTCCAATCTGTATGTGCACCGTAATATCCCATTGAGGTAAGATAAGGATATTTCACAACTGCTGGCCTGTATTTTGCCACTTTCATCAGAAAATTAAGTTTAGTACTATACTTGTGCTCCCTAATTGTCATGCCAAATCTTACATTGAAGGCGAATCTTGTTTCTAATTGAACCAAGTGATCAAGGGGAAGAACAAGGGGAAGAAAAACAAAAATCAACTCCCGGTGCTGTAATGAAGCACTGGAACTATGATGACACAAGTAATGATATAGTTTTACATCTTAATGTTGGGGAACGTTGCAGAAAACAAAAAAAATTCCTACGGTTTCACCAAGATCCATCTAGGAGTTCATCTAGAAACGAGTGATTGGATTGCATCTACATACCTTTGTAGATCACGCGCGGAAGCGTTCAAAGAACGGGGATGAGGAAGGCGTACTCGACGAGATCCAAATCACCGGAGATCCTAGCACCGAACGGACGGCACCTCCGCGTTCAACACACGTACGGTTAGTGTAACGTCTCCTTCTTCTTGATCCAGCAAGGGGGAAGGAGCGGTTGAGGAAGATGGCTCCAGCAGCAGCACGACGACATGGTGGTGATGGAGCTGCAGTACTCCGGTAGGGCTTCGCCAAGCACTATGGAGGAGGAGGAGGTGTTGGAGAGGCAGAGGGAGGCACCAAAGGCAAGGGGTAAGAAGTCCTCCATCTCCCCACTATATATAGGAGGGACAAGAGGGGGGGGGCGCCGGCCCTAGGAGATCTAATCTCCTAGGGGGGTGCGGCCAAGGGGGGGAATCCCTCCTCCCCAAGGCACCTAGGGGTGCCTTCCCCCTTTGGGACTCTTCCCTCCTTGAAACCCTAGGCGCATGGGCCTCTTGGGGCTGGTGACCTTGGCCCATGTAGGCCAAGGCGCACCCCCTACAGCCCATGTGGCCCCCCGGGACAGGTGGCCCCACCCAGTGGACCCCCGGGACCCTTCCGGTGGTCCCGGTACAATACCGGTGACCCCGAAACTTGTCCCGATGCCCGAAATAGCACTTCCTATATATAATTCTTTACCTCCGGACCATTCTGGAACTCCTCGTGACGTCCGGGATCTCATCAGGTACTCCGAACAACATTCGGGTTACTGCATATACATATCCCTATAACCCTAGCGTCACCGAACCTTAAGTGTGTAGACCCTACGAGTTCGGGAGACATGTAGACATGACCGAGACGACTCTCCGGTCAATAACCAACAGCGCGATCTGGATACCCATGTTGGCTCCCACATGATCCTCGATGATCTCATCGGATGAACCACGATGTCGAGGATTCAAGCAACCCCATATACAATTCCCTTTGTCAATCGGTATGTTACTTGCCCGAGATCCGATCGTCGGTATCCCAATACCTCGCTC
This sequence comes from Triticum aestivum, assembly GCF_018294505.1. Lineage (NCBI taxonomy): Eukaryota > Viridiplantae > Streptophyta > Magnoliopsida > Poales > Poaceae > Triticum > Triticum aestivum. The sequence continues at coordinate 231,028,121 of NC_057812.1, read as the reverse complement.
AATCTCGTTACCGGCAAGTCACTTTACTCGTACCGTAATGCATGATCCCGTGACCAGACACTTGGTCACTTTGAGCTCATTATGATGATGCATTACCGAGTGGGCCCAGTGATACCTCTCCGTCATACGGAGTGACAAATCCCAGTCTTGATCCGTGTCAATCCAACAGACACTTTCGGAGATACCCGTAGTATACCTTTATAGCCACCCAATTACGTTGTGACGTTTGGTACACCCAAAGCACTCCTACAGTATCCGGGAGTTACACGATCTCATGGTCTAAGGAAAAGATACTTGACATTGGAAAACTCTAGCAAACGAACTATACGACCTTGTGCTATGTTTAGGATTGGGTCTTGTCCATCACATCATTCTCCTAATGATGTGATCTCGTTATCAATGACATCCAATGTCCATAGTTAGGAAACCATGACTATCTGTTGATCAACGAGCTAGTCAACTAGAGGCTTACTAGGGACATGTTGGTGTCTATTATTCACACATGTATTACGATTTCCGGATAACACAATTATAGCATGAATAAAGACAATTATCATGAACAAGGAAATATAATAATAATACTTTTATTATTGCCTCTAGGGAATATTTCCAACAGTGTCCCACTTGCACTAGAGTCAATAATCTAGTTACATTGTGATGAATCGAACACCCATGGAATTCTGGTGTTGATCATGTTTTGCTCTAGGGAGAGGTTTAGTCAACGGATCTGCTACATTTAGGTCAGTGTGCACTTTACAAATATCTATGTCTCCATCTTGAACATTTTCACAAATGGAGTTGAAGCGACACTTGATGTGCCTTGTCTTCTTGTGAAACCTGGGCTCCTTGGCAAGAGTAATAGCTCAAGTGTTGTCACAGAAGAGTTTGATTGGCCCCGACGCATTGGGTATGACTCCTAGGTCGGTGATGAACTCCTTCACCCAAATTGCTTCATGCGCTGCCTCCGAGGCTGCCATGTACTCCGCTTCACATGTAGATCCCGCCACGATGCTCGGCTTGCAATTGCACCAGCTTACTGCCCCACCATTCAAAATATACACGTATCCGGTTTGTGACTTAGAGTCATCCAGATCTGTGTCGAAGCTAGCGTCGACGTAACCCTTTATGACGAGCTCTTCGTCACCTCCATAAACGAGAAACATTTCCTTAGTCCTTTTCAGGTACTTTAGGATATTCTTGACCGCTGTCCAGTGTTCCTTGCCGGGATTACTTTGGTACCTTCCTACCAAACTTACGGCAAGGTTTACATCAGGTCTGGTACACAGCATGGCATACATAATAGAACCTATGGCTGAGGCATAGGGGATGACACTCATCTCTTCTATATCTTCTACCGTGGTCGGACATTGAGCCAAGCTCAATTTCACACCTTGTAACATAGGCAGGAACCCCTTCTTAGACTGATCCATATTGAATTTCTTCAATATCTTATCAAGGTATGTGCTTTGTGAAAGACCTATGAGGCGTCTTGATCTATCTCTGTAGATCTTGATGCCTAATATATAAGCAGCTTCTCCAAGGTCCTTCATTGAAAAACTCTTATTCAAGTAGGCCTTAATGCTGTCCAAGAGTTCTATATCATTTCCCATCAAAAGTATGTCATCTACATATAATATGAGAAATTCTACAGAGCTCCCACTCACTTTCTTGTAAACACAGGCTTCTCCATAAGTCTGTGTAAACCCAAATGCTTTGATCATCTCATCAAAGCGAATGTTCCAACTCCGAGATGCTTGCACCAGCCCATAAAGCGAGCGTTGGAGCTTGCACACCTTGTCAGCATTCTTAGGATCGACAAAACCTTCCGGCTGCATCATATACAATTCTTCCTTAAGGAAACCATTAAGGAATGCCGTTTTGACGTCCATCTGCCATATTTCATAATCATAAAATGCGGCAATTGCTAACATGATTCGGACGGACTTCAGCTTCGCTACCGGTGAGAAAGTCTCATCGTAGTCAACCCCTTGAACTTGTCGACAACCCTTAGTGACAAGGCGAGCTTTATAGATGGTCACATTACCATCCGCGTCTGTCTTCTTCTTAAAGATCCATTTATTTTCTATGGCTCGCCGCTCAACGAGCAAGTCAGTCAAAGTCCATACTTCATTTTCATACATGGATCCTATCTCGGATTTCATGGCTTCTAGCCATTTGTCGGAATCCGGGCCCGCCATCGCTTCTTCATAGTTCGAAGGTCACCGTTGTCTAACAACATGATTTCCAAGACAGGGTTGCCATACCACTCTGGTGCGGAACGTGTCCTTGTGGACCTTCGAATTTCAGTAGGAGCTTGATCAGAAGTATCTTGATCATCATCATTAACTTCCTCTCTAGTCGGTGCAGGCACCTCAGGAACATTTTCTTGAGCTGCACCAATTTCCGGTTCAAGAGGTAATACTTCATCAAGTTCTACTTTCCTCCCACTTACTTCTTTCGAGAGAAACTCTTTCTCTAGAAAGGACCCATTCTTGGCAACCAAGATCTTGCCTTCGGATCTGAGGTAGAAGGTATACCCAATAGTTTCTTTAGGGTATCCTATGAAGACGCATTTTTCTGATTTGGGTTCGAGCTTTTCAGGTTGAAGTTTCTTGACATAAGCATCGCATCCCCAAACTTTTAGAAACGACAGCTTAGGTTTCTTCCCAAACCATAATTCAAACGGTGTCGTCTCAACGGATTTCGACGGTGCCCTATTTAAAGTGAATGCGGCAGTCTCTAAAGCATAGCCCCAAAAAGATAGCGGTAAATCGGCAAGAGACATCATAGATCGCACCATATCTAATAGAGTGCAATTACGACGTTCGGACACACCATTATGCTGAGGTGTTCCAGGCGGCGTGAGCTGTGAAACTATTCCACATTTTCTTAAGTGTGTGCCAAACTCGTGACTCAAGTATTCTCCTCCACGAACTGATCGTAGGAACTTGATTTTTCTGTCACGTTGATTCTCAACCTCACTCTGAAATTCCTTGAACTTTTCAAAGGTCTCAGACTTGTGTTTCATTAAGTAGACATACCCATATCTACTCAAGTCATCAGTGAGGGTGAGAACATAACGATAGCCACCGCGAGCCTCAACACTCATTGGACCGCATACATCAGTATGTATGATTTCCAATAAGTTGGTTGCTCGCTCCATTGTTCCTGAGAACGGAGTCTTGGTCATTTTACCCATGAGGCATGGTTCGCACCTGTCAAATGATTCATAATCAAGAGACTCTAAAAGCCCATCAGTATGGAGCTTCTGCATGCGTTTGACACCTATGTGACCAAGGCGGCAGTGCCACAAGTATGTGGGACTATCATTATCAATCTTACATCTTTTGGTATTCACACTATGAATATGTGTAGCATTACGCTCGAGATTTATTAAGAATAAACCATTCACCATTGGAGGATGACCATAAAACATATCTCTCATATAAATAGAACAACCATTATTCTCGGATTTAAATGAGTAGCCATCTCGTATTAAACGAGATCCTGATACAATGTTCATGCTCAAACTTGGCACTAAATAACAATTATTGAGGTTCAAAACTAATCCCGTAGGTAAATGTAGAGGTAGCGTGCCGACGGCGATCACATCGACCTTGGAACCATTCCCGACTCGCATCGTCACCTCGTCCTTTGCCAGTCTCCGCTTATTCCGCAGCTCCTGCTTTGAGTTACAAATGTGAGCAACTGCACCGGTATCAAATACCCAGGAGCTACTACGAATACTGGTAAGGTACACATCAATTACATGTATATCACATATACCTTTTGTTTTGCCGGCCTTCTTGTCCGCTAAGTATTTGGGGCAGTTCCGCTTCTAGTGACCACTTTCCTTGCAATAAAAGCACTCAGTCTCGGGCTTGGGTCCATTCTTTGGCTTCTTCCTGGCAACTTGCTTGCCGGGCGCGGCAACTCCCTTGCCGTCTTTCTTGAAGGTTTTCTTACCCTTGCCTTTCTTGAACTTAGTGGTTTTATTCACCATCAACACTTGATGTTCCTTTTTGACTTCTACCTCTGCTGATTTCAGCATTGCAAATACTTCAGGAATGGTCTTTTCCATCCCCTGCATATTGAAGTTCATCACAAAGCTCTTGTAGCTCGGTGGAAGCGACTGAAGGATTCTGTCAATGACCGCGTCATCCGGGAGATTAACTCCCAGCTGAGTCAAGCGGTTATGTAACCCAGACATTCTGAGTATGTGCTCACTGACAGAACTATTTTCCTCCATCTTACAACTGAAGAATTTGTCGGAGACTTCATATCTCTCGACCCGGGCATGACCTTGGAAAACCATTTTCAGCTCTTCGAACATCTCATATGATCCGTGTCTCTCAAAACGCTTTTGGAGCCCCGGCTCTAAGCTGTAAAGCATGCCACACTGAACGAGGGAGTAGTCCTGCCAAGCGTTCATAACGTCTTGTTCTGCAGGGAGAATAGGTGCATCACCTAGTGGTGCTTGTAGGACATAACCTTTCTTGGCAGCTATGAGGATGATCCTCAGGTTCCGGACCCAGTCCGTGTTGTTGCTGCCATCGTCTTTCAGCTTGGTTTTCTCTAGGAACGCGTTGAAGTTGAGGACTACGTTGGCCATTTGATCTACAAGACATATTGTAAAGATTTTAGACTAAGTTCATGATAATTAAGTTCATCTAATCAAATTATTCAATGAACTCCCACTTAGATAGACATCCCTCCTGTAATCTAAGTATAACATGATCCGAGTTAACTAGGCCGTGTCCGATCATCACGTGAGACGGACTAGTCAACGTCGCTGAACATCTTCATGTTGATCGTATCTTCTATACGACTCATGCTCGACCTTTCAGTCTTCTGTGTTCCGAGGCCATGTCTATTCATGCTAGGCTCGTCGAGTCAACCTAAATGTTTTGCATGTGTAAATCTGTCTTACACCCGTTGTATGTGAACATTAGAATCTATCACACCCGATCATCACGTGGTGCTTCGAAACAACGAACTGTCGCAACGGTGCACAGTTAGGGGGGAACACTTTCTTGAAATTATTATGAGGGATCATCTTATTTACTACCGTCGTTCTAAGCAAACAAGATGAAAAACATGATAAACATCACATGCAATAAAATAATAATAGTGACATGATATGGCCAATATCACATAGCTCCTTTGATCTCCATCTTGGGGCTCCATGATCATCTTGTCACCGGCATGACACCATGAAGTTGCTCGCCAACTATTACTTCTACTACTATGGCTAACGCGTTTAGTAATAAAGTAAAGTAATTTACATGGCGTTTCTCAATGACACGCAGGTCATACAAAAAATATAGACAACTCCTATGGCTCCTGCCGGTTGTCATACTCATCGACATGCAAGTCGTGATTCCTATTACAATAGCATGAACATCTCATACATCACATATAGATGATTCATCATTCATCACAACTTTGGCCATATCATATCACAAAGCACTTGCTACAAAAACAAGTTAGACGTCCTCTAATTGTTGTTGCAAGTTTTACGTGGCTGAAGTAGGGTTCTAGCAAGAACGTTTTCTTACCTACGTGAAAGCCACAACGTGATTTGTCAACTTCTATTTACCCTTCATAAGGACCCTTTTCATCGAATCCGCTCCAACTAAAGTAGGAGAGACAGACACCCGCCAGCCACCTTATGCAACTTGTGCATGTTAGTCGGTGGAACCGGTCTCACGTAAGCGTACGTATAAGGTTGGTCCGGGTCTCTTCATCCCACAATACCGTTGAAACAAGATAAGACTAGTAGCAGCAAGAAAGTTGACAACATCAACGCCCACAACAAATTTGTGTTCTACTCGTGCAAGAGAACTACGCATAGACCTAGCTCATGATGCCACTGTTGGGGAACGTTGCAGAAAACAAAAAAATTTCCTACGGTTTCACCAAGATCCATCTAGGAGTTCATCTAGCAACGAGTGATTGGATTGCATATACATACCTTTGTAGATCACGCGCGGAAGCGTTCAAAGAACGGGGATGAGGAAGGCGTACCCGACGTGATCCAAATCACCGGAGATCCTAGCGCCGAACGGATGGCACCTCCGCGTTCAACACACGTACGGTTAGCGTAACGTCTCCTTATTCTTGATCCAGCAAGGGGGAAGGAGAGGTTGAGGAAGATGGCTCCAGCAGCAGCACGACGGCGTGGTGGTGATGGAGCTGCAGTACTCCGGCAGGGCTTCGCCAAGCACTATGGAGGAGGAGGAGGTGTTGGAGAGGGAGAGGGAGGCACCAAAGGCAAGGGGTAAGTAGTCCTCCATCTCCCCACTATATATAGGAGGGCCAAGGGGGGGGGCGCCGGCCCTAGGAGATCTAATCTCCTAGGGGGTGCGGCCAAGGGGGGGAATCCCTCCTCCCCAAGGCACCTAGGGGTGCCTTCCCCCTTTGGGACTCTTCCCTCCTTGAAACCCTAGGCGCATGGGCCTCTTGGGGCTGGTGCCCTTGGCCCATGTAGGCCAAGGCGCACCCCCTACAGCCCATGTGGCCCCCCGGGACAGGTGGCCCCACCCGGTGGACCCCCTGGACCCTTCCGGTGGTCCCGGTACAATACCGGTGACCCCGAAACTTGTCCCGATGCCGGAAATAGCACTTCCTATATATAATTCTTTACCTCCGGACCATTCCGGAACTCCTCGTGGTGTCTGGGATCTCATCCGGGACTCCGAACAACATTCGGGTTACTGCATATACATATCCCTGTAACCCTAGCGTCACTGAACCTTAAGTGTGTAGACCCTACGGGTTCGGGAGACATGTAGACATGACCGAGACGACTCTCCGGTCAATAACCAACAGCGGGATCTCGATACCCATGTTGGCTCCCACATGCTCCTCGATGATCTCATCGGATGAACCACGATGTCGAGGATTCAAGCAACCCCGTATACAATTCCCTTTGTCAATCGGTATGTTACTTGCCCGAGATCCGATCGTGGGTATCCCAATACCTCGCTCAATCTCGTTACCGGCAAGTCAATTTACTCGTACCGTAATGCATGATCCCGTGACCAGACACTTGGTCACTTTGAGCTCATTATGATGATGCATTACCGAGTGGGCCCAGTGATACCTCTCCGTCATATGGAGTGACAAATCCCAGTCTTGATCCATGTCAACCCAACAGACACTTTCGGAGATACCCGTAGTATACCTTTATAGTCACCCAGTTACGTTGTGACGTTTGGTACACCCAAAGCACTCCTACGGTATCCGGGAGTTACACGATCTCATGGTCTAAGGAAAAGATACTTGACATTGGAAAACTCTAGCAAACGAACTATACGACCTTGTGCTATGTTTAGGATTGGGTCTTGTCCATCACATCATTCTCCTAATGATGTGATCTCGTTATCAATGACATCCAATGTCCATAGTCAGGAAACCATGACTAGAGGCTTACTAGGGACATGTTGGTGTCTATTATTCACACATGTATTACGATTTCCGGATAACACAATTATAGCATGAATAAAGACAATTATCATGAACAAGGAAATATAATAATAATGCTTTTATTATTGCCTCTAGGGCATATTTCCAACACTTAATTTATTGCTATGGCTGGAACGAGCAATTATTTTGCCACTGATTTGATGCCACTCTTAATGTAATATGTAATTATCTCTACTTGTGCAAATAGGGATCTTCTTTGAAGATACCATATATTTTAGCGGAACTTCACAAGAAGATGTTGGAAACATTAAACTAATCGAGGAGTATATAGTAAGCATGGCCACCACCGTAGATTGCAACAGATGGTTCCGGAGAATTGCTTTATCTGTATGCTCTACACAATAAGCCTCCTGACAAAGTTGGTACTCGCCCACTGATTTCATCCATATGATTGAGCTTTGTCATCTCTATTGGTGTTGTGCTACTGTTTAGATACTGTCATGAAAAAGTGGTATTGTCCTTGAGAAGTGCTTCATCTGTGCTGTTTTAAATTTTTCCTTTCCTTTTTTCGAGCAAATAGTGATGCTAGAATTTAGTAGTCCTCTTGTCTTTGCACAACAGGATCATCTTCCTCTGAAGAAGAATATGGAGTACGTGAAGTGACTAGTTTCGATTATGCCAGGATGAAGAAGCCCTGTCTATCTTATCATCAGAAGGAGCAGTTGAAGGATGGTTACATTACTCCCCACAAGGCCAAACTAACTTCAGCTCAGAAGCACTGACAAAATCTCCATTTTTTTGTTGTGATGTGCGAGTACAATGTTCTTCTAGGATTCTTTCTGGTGAGTTCCATTTTTCTAAAAGTGTGCTCTACATGGACCATGTATGTGCCTGTTGAAACTGTCAATTCATAGTACAGTTTGCTCTATACTAATCACTTTTTTGTATTTGTGCAAATAGGGGTGCTCAGCTTGATTTCAATGGGAACTGCACAAAATGTTCATGAATACATCGAATCATTCATTTCCACCACAAGAAAGGAGGTGTCGATAAGTTCAAGGCCCGCTGGGATGTTATTCTCCGCATGAAGTTATTATTATCCGCCCCGCTGGGCTGCAAATCTTTCCTAGGAGGGATGCATTAGGCTTAACAAAAAATGGGCTTTATGAAATAATAAATGGGATGTAATTATAAAAACTGGGCAGTAACTATAAAAAAATGCACCAAACACGTGATTACTTTATAAAATATTATTTTTGGATATTGAAAATTTTAATTTCATTAATTGTTGCAAGCGCAATGTTTCATTGGATTTTTACGTAATATAAATTTATATTGAAATTGTATTTAATCTGACTAGAAATTTCGGGATAAAAATATTTCGGATCCCATCAAAATGTGGGAAATTTTATCGAATTCTGTTTTGAATGGTTGGTTGAAATGGGATGTACTTTTAACAAACTGTAAATGGGTTGTAGTAAATTCCATTAGAATTCAAAAATGGGCTACACATTCTTACAAATCTCAAATGGGCTATAAGTTCTCTGCCACACACTTCTGGCCTTACTAAGTTGACGCGTCCCCTAAAAAAACAGAGTTGACGCGTATGCAAGGCTTTGTCAACTTATAGTCAACACACGGTTCTAGTAGCAGCGGCCGTTGGATGTCCATCCAACGGATGTCGCGCTTCTTCTTCAATCTCGGATATTCTAGCTTCACCCACCCAAAAAATGATTCCTCCCCCTGACATCTGGGGCACACCAAATTGGAAGCTGACCTGTGGGCCTACTAAGTTGACGTACCAAGGGCTTTGTCAACTTAGTCAATATAAACGATTCTAGCTACAGTGACCGTACGATGTCCATCCAACGGCCGTAGTGCTTCTTCAACCTCTGGTCTTCTTGCTCCAGTAGCCCAAAGCAGCGCCGGTCCTGCCGCCTGCTCCTGCCTCCCGTGGCCGGCTATGTTGCCGTGGAGGCCTCACCGCCCCTACTATTCCCACCGCTGGCCAGGCCCTGCAGCGACGGCAGCCTCACACCGCAGCCGAACGAGTGAACCCTCATACTCCTCTCCGCGTGGGCATCCACTGCCGCGTCTTCACCGGCTCCGAGTCGTCCCCTTCCTAGGCCTCGCCGTCGTCCACTGCCCTGGTGCTCTCGGCGTGGCGTGGTCAACGTGGAAGGAACGACTTCCATCAGACATGGACTGTACGTGGAGAGGCTGACAGCTGGGTCCACGGCGGCAGCAAGGAAGTTCCTCCTTATTACACGGAAAATAATGATTCCTCCACCTGACAGCAGGGACCCACCGGACGGGCCACCAGTATTTTGCGAAAAAAATCATTTCCCCCTGACTGCTGGGACCGACCGGACGGGCCACCGTATTTCGCGAAAAAACGTTCCCCCCGCTGTCAGCTCGGACCCACCGGAAGTGCATCCTTATTACGCACAAAAAAATGAATACTCCCCCGGCTAGCTGGGACCCACCTTGCTGGGAGGCTAACTTGTGGGCCTACTAAGTTGACGGGGACGAAGGGCTTTGTCAACTTAGTCAATATGAACGATTCTAGCTCGAGTGAACGTACGATGTCCATCCAACGGCCGTAGTGCTTCTTCAACCTCTGGTCTTCTTGCTCCAGCCGCCCAAAGCAGCACCGGTCGTGCCGCATGCTCCTGCCTCCCATGGCCGGCTGTGCTGCCGCAGAGGCCTCACCGTGCCTACTATTCCCACCGCTGGCCAGGCCCTGCAGCGAAGGCAGCCTCACACCGCAGCCGAACCAGTGAACCCTCGTAGTCCTCTCCGCGCGGGCTTCCACTGCCGCGTCGTCCCCTTCCTAGGCCTCGCCGTCGTCCACCGCCGTGGTGCTCTCCGCACGGCATGGTCAAGGAACGACTTCCATCGGAAGAGTACTGTATGTGGAGAGGCTGACAGCTGGGTCCATGGCCACAACACAGTTTTTTTGTGATTTGCCAACTAAGTCGCTTTGTCAGGCCTGTTGGGCTGTAAATCTTTCAAGACGAGGAGAGCTTTCATTCGGCTGGCCGAGAAAATGGCCCATCAGTAATGAGAAATGGGATGTACATTTTTAAAACACATCAAACCGACAATTAGTTTCAAATATCTTTTTTTTCATTTCAAGATTTTAAATTACATTAATTTTTATGCGTGGAGAATTTGTTGGATTTTATGTTGATATACATTTATTTTTAAAATCAGTTTGAATGTGAGTCGAAATTTCGGGATTAAAAACAGTTCGGCCTGCACCGAAATATGCAAAATTTCGTATAATTTTTTAACCATTGCCACAATATGGCCTGTAATGCTAACAAAAAGAATATGGGATCCAAAAAAACCTTAAGAATTAGCAAATGGGCTGTAAATTATTAGAAATAATGGCAGATGGGTTGTATGCTGTTTTCCACAGATTTGAGGCTTTCCTAAAAAAAGGTTGACGCACAAGCACTGACTATTGGATGTCCATCCAACGACCATCGTGCTTCTTCAATCTCTGCTCTTCCTGCTCCAGCCGCTCAAACAAGCGGCGGCGGGACTGCCTGCTCCCTCCTCCTCGCGGCCGGCTGTGCTGCCGCGCGGGCCTCACCGCTCGACCGTACTCCCATCGCTGGCCTAGCCATCCCTCTACTCACCCACACCTGCTTTTATTCTCCGGCTATGGCAGACGAACCAGTAAACCCTCATACAGTCGTACTCCCCTTCGTGTGGGAAACAACTGCCGAGTCTTCCCTGCCTCCGTGTCGTCCCCTTCCTATGCCTCGCCATCGTCCACCGCCCTGGTGCTCTCGACGCGGCGTGGTCAACGTGGTCAAGGAACGACTTCCATCAGACGTGGACTGTACGTGGAGAGGCTGACAGCTGGGTCCACGACCGCAGCAAGGAAGTGCCTCCTTATTACACGGAAAATAATGATTCCTCCACCTGACAGCTGGGACCCACCGGACGAGCCACTGTATTTCGCAAAAAAACATTTCCCCCTGACTGATGGGACCCACCAGCTACATCTTCGCACGCAAGGAAGTGCGTCCGGGAAAAAAGAATGATTTGCCCCCTGACACCCATCAGCTACATCTTCGCATGCAAGGAAGTGCCTGACAGTCGGGACCCACCTGGTCGAAGCGTACGTAGTGTTGTCATTCTGGTCGTGAATGTGTACGTACATACTGGTCGATGTAGAGGCACGCACATGTCATAGTAGAGGCGCGCACGTGTCGTAGTAGAGGTGCGCACGTAGCATGTACACGTATGTACAACGGCCAGGGTGCAAGAAAGAAAATACGGCCACGTATGTGTACATACGGGCGGGGTCTCGAACGCCTACTCGCGCATACGTACGGCCAGGGCTCGTGTACATTGCTGGGTCGGAACGGAGAAACAGCGTCGTCGTTGTGTTCATGGGGAGGCAGCGGAATGCGTCGTGTTCATGGGGAGGCAACGGAACGCGTGGGAGCCAACCGGCTGGGTCCGAACGGAATGCACGGTCGTGTTCATTAGGAGGGCTTGGACGGAACAGGCGATGGAAACGAGGCCTGGCGCACCGCACAATGGAGGAAACGGACCTCCTACGTTCGGAACAGGGTCCTGTTGATCGGGAGGGGTCTGGCGTACCGCAAAACGGAGGAAACGGACCTCCTACGGTCGAAACGGGGGTCCTGTTGATCGGGAGGGGTGTGGCGTACCGCAAAACGGACGAAACGGACCTCCTACGGTCGAAATGGGGGTTCTGTTCATCGGGAGGGGTGTGGCGTACCGCAAAACGGGACTCCACGGGATACTGTTCATCTCCATCGTCGACCCCCAACAGCCTCTACGAGCTACCGTTCATCCACCGTCGACCTCCTCCAGCCTCCACCTGTGACTATTCATCCACGGGCTCCTGTTCATCCAGCCTCCACCGCGCGCTACTCCACCAGCTACTGTTCAACCAGCCCTCTCCACGGGCTCTTGTTCAACCACCCCTCCACGGGATACTGATCATCCTGCCCTCCACCGTCTACTGTTCATCCAGCCCTCCACGGGGTAGTCCTGTTCATCCAGCCCTCCACGGGGTCCTGTTCATCCAACCCCAACCGGCTCAATCGATCGGGGTCCTGTTCATCCAGAGGAAACACCACGGGGTCCTGTTCATCCACCCCCGCCGGGAACTGTTCATCCAAACCACCCCGCAACACTCACTGTTCATCCAGAGGCAGCATCGATCGGCTTCAGTTAGCAGCAGTAGTGAAGGAATCGCTCGATCGGGTTCAGTTAACAGCCATTGATCGATCGCTCGGGTTCAGTAACGCGTAGCTTGCAATCGCTCGGGTTTAGTTAGAGCCCAACGCCTCGCTCGGGTTCAGTTAGAGCCAACGCCTCGCACACACGCGCGTACGTGTACGAGAGAAACGCGCATCGCTCGGCCCCGACCTCCCACCGTAACCGGGAACTCCCCGAAATTTTCCTTGCCCTCGCTTCTACCACGGTTTTTTCCGTCATGGACGGCCCAAAGAATGTCTTGCAGCTGCGTCTCCGGCCCGGCCAAGACGAAAAGCCCATTTTCTGTCATGATTTTTTGTCATAGAAGTAGGAGCCCACCACATCTATGATGATACCGGGTTTTGTCACAATTATCGTCATAGAAGTGTCATATGTATGATAAAAAAATTCGTTCGGCCCAAAATGTCATGGATGTGTCTTTTTTTTGTAGTGACGCCTGACATTCGCTTTACCAAGAACAAGTATAAAACTAGAAGTACTTTGTAGGTGTAACGGGATAGGTTTGCAAGAATATAAAGAGCATGTGAATAAAAAGTAGGGGCTGTTTTAGGTAAATAAGCAATAAAGTTAGTATAACGAGTGTGGAAAAGTGGTGGTAGGAGTTGCGAAATTGTCCCTAAGCAATTGACTACTTTACTAGACCGATAACAAGTTTTATGTGCGAGAGGCCACTGCTAGCATGTCATCGTTGACTTGGAATTCTATGCACTTATGATTGGAACTATTAGGAAGCATCCGCAACTACTAATGTTCATTAAGGTAAAACCCAACCATATCATTAAGACATATTGGTCCCCCGTCAATCCCGTATGCATCAATTTCTATGCTAGGTTGAAGCTTTTGTCACTCTTGCCCTCCAATACATAGTCCTATCAACATACAACTAACCCTATGGTGTGATCCACGCATGCGCTCATATTATGGGCACCAAAGGACAGCAACATAACCACAAGCAAATTAAACCAATCAGAGCAATTCACCAATTACCGATAGGACAACGAAAATCTACTCAGACATCATAGGATGGCAACACATCATTGGATAATAATCTGAAGTATAAAGCACCATGTTCAAGTAGAGGGTACAGAGGGTTGCGGGAGAGTGGACCGCTGTAGATAGATGGGGGAAGGTGATGAAGATGTTGGTGAAGATGACAGAGGTGTTGGTGTAGATCGCCGTCACACGATGATGGCCCCGACGGCGTTCCGGCGCCACCGGGAGAGAGGGGGAGAGGGCCCCCTTTCTTCTTCTTCTTCCTTGACCTTCTCCCTAGATGGGAGAAGGGTTTCCCCTCTGGTCCATGTCCTCCATGGTGGCGGAGGGGAGAGAGCCCCTCTGAGATTGGATCTGTCTCTCTGTCTCTCTCTGTTTCTGCACTACAGATTCCACCCTTTCACCATTTATTAAATTCCCGGAGATCCGTAACTCCAATTGGGCTGAAATTTTAACACGATTTCTATCCGGATATTGGCTTTCTTGCGGCGAAAGAAGGGAACCAACCGCCTTACGGGGAGGCCACAAGGGGCCCGGGCGCCCCCTGCCTCGTGGCCCCCTCGGGCATCGTCTCGCGTTGATTCTTCTTCCCAAAAATCACATATATTCCAAAAAAATCTCCGTCAGTTTTTATCCCGTTTGGACTCCGTTTGATATGGATTTTCCGCGAAACAAAAAACATCCAACAAACAGGAACTGGCACTAGGCACTGGATCAATATGTTAGTCCCAAAAATAGTATAAAAAGTTGCCAAAAGTATATAAAAGTTGTATAATATTGGCATGGAACAATCAAAAATTATAGATACGACGGAGACGTATCAGCATCCCCAAGCTTAATTCCTGCTCGTCCTCGAGTTGGTAAATGATAAAAAACATAATTTTTGATGTGGAATGCTACCTATCATAATCGTGATCATGTAATCTAATCATGGCATGAATATTAAGACACGACTGATTCAAAGCAATAGTCTATCATTTGACATTAAGACAATAATACTTCAAGCATACTAATAAAGCAATCATGTCTTTTCAAAATAACATGGCCAAAGAAAGTTATCCCTACAAAATCATATGGTCTGGCTATGCTCCATCTTCACCACACAAAGTACTCAAATCATGCACAACCTCGATGACAAGCCAAGCAATTGTTTCATACTTTTGATGTTCTCAAATCTTTCCAACTTTCACGCAATACATGAGCGTGAGCCATGGATATAGCACTATAGGTGGAATATAATATGATGGTGGAGGTTGTGTGGAGAAGACAAAAAGGAGAAAGTCTCACATCAACGTGGCTAATCAACGAGCTATGGAGATGCCCATCAATTGATGTCAATGCGAGGAGTGAGGATTGCCATGCAACAGATGCACTAGAGCTATAAGTGTATGAAAGCTCAAACTGAAACTAAGTGGGTGTGCATCCAACTTGTTTGCTCATGAAGACCAAGGGCACTTGAGGAAGCCCATCGTTGGAATATACAAGCCAAGTTCTATAATGAAAATTCCCACTAGTATATGAAAGTGATAACTCAAGAGACTCTCTATATGAAGAACATGGTGCCACTCTGAAGCACAAGTGTGGTAAAAGGATAGTAACATTGTCCCTTCTCTCTTTTCTCTCATTATTTTTATTATTTTTATCTTTTTTTGCAGGCTTCCTTGGCCTCTCTCTTTTTTGGGGGCTTCTTTGGCCACTTTTATTTTGATAACCTCACATGGACAATGTTCTGATAATGATGATCATCACACTTTTATTTACTTACAACTCAATATTACAACTCAATACTAGAACAAAATATGACTCTCTATGAATGCCTCTGGCGGTGTACCGGGATGTGAAATGATCTAGCGTAGCAATGACATCAAAAAATGGACAAGCCATGAAAACATCATGCTAGCTATCTTACAATCATGCAAAGCAATATGACAATAAATGCTCAAGTCATGTATATGATGATGATGGAAGTTGCATGGCAATATATCTCGGAATGGCTATGGAAATGCCATGATACGTAGGTCTGGTGGCTGTTTTGAGGAAGATATAAGGAGGCATATGTGTGATAGAGCGTATCGTATCACGGGGTTTGGATGCACCGGCGAAGTTTGCACCAACTCTCGAGGTGAGAAAGGGAAATGCACGGTACCGAAGAGGCTAGCAATGATGGAAGGCTGAGAGTGCGTATAATCCATGGACTCAACATTAGTCATAAAGAACTCACACACTTATTGCAAAAATCTATTAGTCATCGAAACAAAGTATACACACATGCTCCTAGGGGGATAGATTGGTAGGAAAAGACCATCGCTTGTCCCTGACCGCCACTCATAAGGAAGACAATCAAGAAATACCTCATCCTCCAACTTCGTTACATAACGGTTCACCATACGTGCATGCTACGAGAATCAAAAACTTCAACACAATTATTTCTACAATCCACAACTACCCACTAGCATGACTCTAATATCACCATCTTTATATCGCAAAACTATTGCAAGGAATCAAACATATCATATTTAGTGATCTACAAGTTTTATGTAGGATTTTATGACTAACCATGTGAATGACCAATTCCTGTCATCTCTCTAAATAGATATAAGTGAATCAAGAGAGTTTAATTCTTTCTACAAAAGATATGCCCACGCTCTAACAAATATAAGTGAAGCAAAAGAGCATTCTACAAATGGTGGTTTTCTATGTGTAGGGAAACAGGCAATCCAAACTTCAAATGATACAAGTGAAGCACATGAAGCATTCTATAAAGCCATACTCAAAAGATATAAGTGAAGTGCAAAGAGAATTCTATAAATCAACCATGTACTATCTCATACAAGCATGGTGCATCAAAGAAAAGTGAAAACTAAATGCAAAAGACGCTCCAAGATTTGCACATATCACATGAACGAAACAAATCCGAAAACATACCGATACTTGTTGAAGAAAGATGGGATGCCTTCTGGGGCATACCCAAGCTTAGACGCTTGAGTCTCCTTGAATATTTACTTGGGGTGCCTTGGTAATCCCCCAGCTTGAGCTCTTTCCTATCCTCGCATCGAGACCTCCTCGTTCTTCGAACACTTCATCCACACAAAACTCAACAGAATGCTCAGTAAGATCCGCCAGTATAATAAAGCAAATCACTACTCTAAGTACTGTTGCAAACCAATTCATATTTTGTTTTTGAATTGTAGCTACTGTAATATAACTTTTCCATGGCTTAATCCACTGATAGAAATCGATAGTTTCGTCAAAACAAGCAAACTATGCATCAAAAAACATAATCTGTCTTAAACAGGACAGTCTATAATAATCTGAACATTCACCATACTTATGGTACTCGAAAATTCTGCAAAAAATTAGGAAAAGTAAACAATTTTGTATAGAAAGACAGTTTAAAATGTTTCAGAACCATTTGATGTTCCTGTAAAAAATGTAAAATCGCGCACTACAGCCAAAGTTTCTGTCTTGCACCAAACAAACCAACAAGCAATGTAAACGTCCTAAAGGAAAATCTTGGCACATTATTTTTTTTATTTTAAACTTTATAAAAGCACACAACAGAAATAAATGACTCTGTAAAACTTCTAGGTTGTCTCCTAGGCAGCGCTTTCTTTAAAGCCATTAAGCTAGGCATATAGTTCTCAAGTAATGGATCCACCCGGATCCCGAGGTATATCAAAGCCAATTTTAATTAACAATGATTTGTGATTTCTTAGTGAGCACAAAGTAACATATATCATGCAACAACTAAGTCTAACTCTCTTCCTATGCATCGGCATGCCATAAAAGAACAATTCTTGCATACATAGTAAAGGCTAATGCATAGTATAAATAGTTTCTTGCAATTTTATCATATTGGAAACATAGAGAGGCGGGGATGTAGTTCCTCTCTCATAAAAATTGCAAGTAGGAGCAGCAAGCACATGAATGTTATATATATCAAAATCATCACGTGTAGTAGTAAAATGCAACCCATCAATATAATCCTTAATAAGGGCAAACTTCTCCGATATAGTGTAGTCGGGAGAATTCAAAAAGATAATAGGACTATCATGTGTGGGTGCAATAGCAGCAATTTCATGTTTAATATAAGGAACTATAGCAAGTTCATCTCCATAAGCATAATTCATATTGGCATCTTGGCCACAAGCATAGCAAGCATCAAGTTCATCAAAAAGGGATATTTCAAAAGAATCAACGGGATCATAACAATCATCATAGCATTCATCCTTCGGTAAACACGAAGGGAAATTAAACAATGTATGAGTTGAAGAGTTACTCTCATTAGAAGGTGGGAACGGGTAGCTAACCCGCTCTTCCTCCTTTTGTTCTTCGCTCTCCTCATCATCTTTTTCATCCAATGAGCCCACAATTTCATCAATTTCTTCTTCCATAGACTCCTGCAAAATATTAGTCTCTTCTTGGACAGCGGAGGAGTCCTCAATATATGGTTTAACATAGGCATCAGAAGCATAATTATCATAAAAATATTTAAGTATGGAAAAATTTGCAGATTTGTAAAGAGTAGCATCATACTTTTCTCAAAGAAGCAATTTCATAAGCACCCTTAAAAGCAACAAATTCTTCAATTTGTTGAACATCATAGTAATTATAAACACCCTTAGCATACGAAGATACGATTCCATTATCACTAAACTCACATTGGTACGAAAGGTGTTTCTTAGGGTCTTCAGAACAACAAGTAAAATCATATATTTGACATAAATTCCGAGCATAGCATTGCAAACGATGAATTTGATCCATTAAAAGTTTCCCTTTTTGAGATAAGCGGTGTCGCACATAACAAGCATGCTCATATAAACATTTGCCCTCAACTAAGCTAGTTGGGGTTTCAGCACGAGCACATAGGGATCGAAGATGATCCAAGTAAAAAGCTTCAAAAGTGTGATAGATTTTGAGTGGTTCTTCAACCATTGGTGTAGTAGGTACAACTAAATTTTTTGGTATTTTGTGTTTCCTACCCATAACTAAAGATAGAAAACAAGAGCACAAAATAAAAACTACTTAGTGATAAAGCAAACAAGCACACACGAGAATTTTCACCCCACGCTATAACTCCCTGGAACGGCGCTAGAAAAAGGTCTTGATAACCCACAAGTATAGGGGATCAATTGTAGACTCTTTCGGTAAGTAAGAGTGTCGAACACAACGAGGAGCTAAAGATAGAACAAATATTCCCTCAAGTTTTATCGACCACCGATACAACTCCACGCACGCTTGACGTTCGCTTTACCTAGAACAAGTATAAAACTAGAAGTACTTTGTAGGTGTAACGGGATAGGTTTGAAAGAATATAAAGAGCACTGAAATAAAAACCAGGGGCTGTTTTAGGTAAAGAAGCAATAAAGTTAGTATAGCGAGTGTGGAAAAGTGGTGGTAGGAGTTGCGAAATTGTCCCTAAGCAATTGACTACTTTACTAAACCGATAGCAAGTTTTATGTGGGAGAGGCCACTGCTAGCATGTCATCCCTGACTTCGAATTCTATACACTTATGATTGGAACTATTAGCAAGCATCCGCAACTACTAACGTTCATTAAGGTAAAACCCAACCATAGCATTAAGATATATTGGCCCCCCTTCAATCCCGTATGCATCAATTTCTATGCTAGGTTGAAGCTTCTGTCACTCTTGCCCTCCAATACATAGTCCTATAAACATACAACTAACACTATCGTATCCACGCACGCGCTCATATGATGGGCACCAAAGGACAACAACATAATCACAAAAAAATTAAACTAATCATAGCAATTCACCAATTATCTACTCAGACATCATAAGATGGCAACACATCATTGGATAATAATATGAAGTATAAACCACCATGTTCAAGTAGAGGGTACAACGGGTTGCGGGAGAGTGGAACGCTATAGATAGATGGGGGAAGGTGATGAAGATGTTGGTGAAGATATAGAAGGTGTTGGTGTAGATCGCCGTCACATGATGATGGCCCCGGCGGTGTTCCGGTGCCATCGGGAGAGAGGGGGAGAGGGGCCCCCTTCTTCTTCTTCTTCCTTGACCTTCTCCCTAGATAGGAGAAGGGTTTCCCCTCTGGTCCATGGCCTCCATGGTGGTGGAGGGGCGAGAGCCCCTCCGAGATTGGATCTGTCTCTCTGTCTCTCTCTGTTTCTGCACTCCAGATTCTGCCCTTTCACCGTTTCTTAAATTCCCGGAGATCCATAACTCCGACTGGGCTGAAATTTTAACATGATTTCTATCTGGATATTGGCTTTCTTGTGGAGAGAGAAGGGCACCAACTGCCTTACGGGGTGGCCATGTGGGCCCAAGGTGCGCCCCCGCCTCGTGGCCCCCTCGAGCATCGTCTTGCGTTGATCCTTCTTCCCAAAAATCACATATATTCCAAAAAAATCTCCATCAGTTTTTATCCCGTTTGGACTCCGTTTGATATGGATTTTCTGCAAAACAAAAAACATGCAACAAACAGGAACTGGCACTGGCACTGGGCACTGAATCAATATGTTAGTCCCAAAAATAGTATAAAAAGTTGCCAAAAGTATATAAAAGTTATAGAATATTGGCATGGAACAATCAAAAATTATAGATACGACGGAGACGTATCAACATCCCCAAGATTAATTCCTGCTTGTCCTCTAGTAGGTTAATGGTAAAAATAATAATTTTTGATGTGGAATGCTACCTAGCATAATCTTGATCATGTAATCTAATCATGGCATGAATATTAAGACACGAGTGATTCAAACCAATTGTCTATCATTTTACATTAAGACAATAATACTTCAAGCAAACTAATAAAGCAATCATGTCTTTTCAAAATAACATGGCAAAAGAAATTTAACCCTACAAAATCATATGGTCTGGCTATGCTCCATCTTCACCACACAAAGTATTCAAATCATGCACTTCACATGGATAAGAAACAATTGATGTGCTTAGACGTCCCTCCTGCCCCCGTATATAAAGGAGGGAGAGGGGAGGAGGCCATCCTAGGGCGCGCCAATTTGGAGGAGTCCCACTTGGACTGCTAGTCCAATTCGCCCCCTTTCCTTTTACCTGAAGGGGAAAGGGGGAAGGAGTAGGAGGAGGAGAAGGAAAGGGGGGCCGCGCCCCCTCCCCTTGTCCAATTCGGACTCCCCATGGGGGGAACCCCTCGTGGGCTGCCTCCCCTCCCCTCTGTGGCCCATATGGCCCGTATCTTTCCCCCGGGGGTTCCGGTAACCCCCGGTACACCAATAAAAATCCGAAACACTATAGAACCATTCCGGTGTTCGAATACTATCGTCCAATATATCGATCTTTACCTCTTGACCATTTCGAGACTCCTTGTCATGTCCGTGATCTCATCCGGGACTCCAAACAATCTTCGGTCACAAAACACATAACTCATAATACAAATCGTCATCGAACATTAAGCGTGCGGACCCTACGGGTTCGAGAACTATGTAGACATGACCGAGACACATCTCCGATCAATAACCAAAAGCAGAACCTGGATTTTCATATTGGTTCCTACATACTGTACGAAGATCTTTATCGGTCAAATCGCAATGACAACATATGTCATTCCCTTTATCATCGGTATGTTACTTGCCCGAGATTCGATCATCGGTATCTTCATACCTAGGTCAATCTCGTTAGCGGCAAGTCTCTTTAATCATTCCGTAATGTATCATCTTGCAACTAACTCATTAGTCACATTGCTTGCAAGGCTTATCGTGATGTGCATTACCGAGAGGGCCCGAAGATACCTCTCTGATACTCAGAGTGACAAATCCTAATATCGATCTATGCCAACCCAACAAACACCTTTGGAGACACCAGTAGAGCATCTTTATAATCACCCAGTTACATTGTGACATTTGATAGCACACAAGGTGTTCCTACGGTATTCGGGAGTTGCAGAATAGCATAGTCAAAGGAATATGTATAAGTCTTGAAGAAAGCAATAGCAATAAAACTGAACAATCATTATGCTAAGCTAACGGGTGGGTCTTGTCCATCACATCATTGTCCTAATGATGTGATCTCGTTCATCAAATGACAACACATGTCTATGGTCAGGAAACTTAACCATCTTTGATTAACGAGCTAGTCAAGTAGAGGCATACTAGGGACATTTTGTTTTGTCTATGTATTCACACATGTATCAAGTTTTCGGTTAATACAATTCTACCCTCAATAATAAACATTTATCATGATATAAGGAAATATAAATAACAACTTTATTATTGCCTCTAGGGCATATTTCCTTCAGTCTCCCACTTGCACTAGAGTCAATAATCTAGATTACATTGTAATGATTCTAACACCCATGGAGTCTTGGTGCTGATCATGTTTTGCTCGTGGAAGAGGCTTAGTCAACGGGTCTGCATCATTCAGATCCGTATGTATTTTGCAAATCTCTATGTCTCCCTCCTTGACTTGATCGCGGATGGAGTTGAAGCGTCTCTTGATGTGTTTGATTCTCTTGTGAAATTTGGATTCCTTCGCTAAGGCAATTGCTCCAGTATTGTCACAAAAGATTTTCATTGGACCCGATGCACTAGGTATTACACCTAGATCAGATATGAACTCCTTCATCCGGACTCCTTCATTTGCTGCTTCCGAAGCAGCTATGTACTCCGCTTCACATGTAGAACCCGCCACGACGCTTTGCTTGGAACGACACCAACCGACAGCTCCACCATTCAATATAAATACATACCTGGTTTGTGACTTAGAGTCATTCGTATCAGTGTCAAAGATAGCATCGATGTAACCATTTACGACGAGCTCTTTGTCACCCCCATAAATGAGAAACATATCCTTAGTCCTTTTTAGGTACTTCAGGATGTTCTTGACTGCTGTCCAGTGATCCACTCCTGGATTACTTTTGTACCTCCCTGCAAAACTTATAGCAAGGCACACATCAAGTATGGTAGACAACATAGGATACATGATAAAACCTATGGCTGAGGCATAGGAATGACTTTCATTTTCTCTCTATCTTCTGCAGTGGTCGGGCATTGAGTTTGACTCAACTTCACACCTTGTAACATAGGCAAGAACCCTTTATTTAACTGATCCATTTTGAACTTCTTCAAAACTTTATCAAGGTATGTGCTTTGTGAAAGTCCAATTAAGCATCTTAATCTATCTCTATAGATCTTGGTGCCCAATATACAAGCAGCTTCACCGAGGTCTTTCATTGAAAAATTCTTATTCAAGTATCCTTTTATGCTATCCAGAAATTCTATATCATTTCCAATCAACAATATGTCATACACATATAATATTATAAATGCTACAGAGCTCCCACTCACTTGTAAATACAGGCTTCTCCGAAAGTCTGTATAAAACCATATGCTTTGATCACACTATCAAAACGTATATTCCAACTCTGAGATGCTTGCACCAGTCCATAAATGGATTGCTGGAGCTTGCACACTTTGTTAGCACCTTTAGGATCGATAAAACCTTCTGGTTGCATCATATACAACTCTTCTTTAAGAAATCCATTAAGGAATGCAATTTTGACGCCCATTTGCCAAATTTCATAATCATAAAATGCGGTAATTGCTAACATGATTCGGACAGAGTTAAGCATCGCTACAGGTGAGAAGGTCTCATCATAGTCAATTCCTTAAACTTGTCGAAAACCTTTCGCAACAAGTCGAGCTTTGTAGACAGTAATATTACCATCAATGTCAGTCTTCTTCTTGAAGATCCATTTATTCTCTATGGCTTACCGATCATCGGGCAAGTCAACCAAAGTCCATAGTTTGTTCCCATACATGGATCCCATCTCAGATTTCATGGCCTCAAGCCATTTCGCAGAATCTGGGCTCATCATCGCTTCCTCATAGTTCGTAGGTTAGTCATGGTTTACTAACATGACTTCCAGAACAAGATTACTATACCACTCTCATGCGGAACGTACTCTGGTTGACCTAGGAGGTTCGGTAGTAACTTGATCTGAAGTTTCATGATCATCATCATTAGCTTCCTCACTAATTGGTGTAGGCATCACGGGAACAGTTTTCTGTGATGAACTACTTTCCAATTCAAGAGAAGGTACAATTACCTCATCAAGTTCTACTTTCCTCCCACTCACTTCTTTTGAGAGAAACTCCTTCTCTATAAAGGATCCATTCTCAGCATCAAATATCTTGCCTTCAGATCTGTGATAGAAGGTGTACACAACAATTTCTTTTGGGTATCCTATGAAGACGCACTTCTTCGATTTGGGTTCGAGCTTATCAGGCTGAGCCTTTTTCACATAAGCATCGCAACCCCAAACTTTAAGAAACAACAGCTTAGGTTTCTTGCCAAACCACACTTCATACAATGTCATCTCAACAGATTTAGATGGTGTCCTATTTAACGTGAATGCAGCTGTCTCTGATGCATAACCCAAAACGATAGTGGTAAATCGGTAAGAGACATCATAGCACTACAAAAAAAGACACATCTGTGACATTTTGGGCCAAACAATTTTTTTCTGTCATGCTTATGACACTTCTATGACGATAATTGTGACAAAACCCGGTATCATCATAGATGTGGTGGAATCCTACTTCTATGAGAAAAAATCATGACAGAAAATGGGCCTTTTGTCTTGGGCAGGCCGGAGACATAGCTGCATGACATTCTTTGGGCTGTCCATGACGGAAAACACCATGGTAGAAGCGAGGGCGAGGAAAATATCGGGGAGTTCCCGGTTACGGTAGGTGGTCGGGGCCGAGCGATGCACGAAGGTTTGCGTGTTCTCTCGTACACGTACGCGCATGTGTGCGAGGCGTTGCACTCTAACTGAACCCGAGCGAGGCATTCGCCTACTGAACCTGAGCGATTGCACTGTAGGCTACGAATTACTGAACCCGAGCGACTGATCCTTGGCTACTAACTGAACCCGATCGAGCGATTCCTTCGCTACTACTGCTAACTGAAGCCGACCGAACCTGCTGCCTCTTGATGAACAGTGAGCATTGTTGGGGGTGGGGGTGGGGGTTGGATGAACAATTCCTGGTGGGGGGCTGGATGAATAGGAACCCGTGGTAGTAGAGGCCATTGCCACTGGATGAACATGACCTAGATCAAGCCGGTTGGGGGTGGACAAACAGGACCCCGTGGAGGGCTGGATAAACAGGACCCCATGGAGGGCTGGTTGAACAGTAGCCGATGGAGGGTTGGATGAACAGTAGCCCGTGGAGGGGTGGTTGAATAGGACCCCGTGGAGAGAGCTGGTTGAACAGTAGCCGGTGGAGGAGCAGTGGAGGCTGGATGAACAGGAGCCCGTGGATGAACAGTCGCAGGTGGAGGCTGGAGGAGGTCGACGGTGGATGAACAGTAGCCTGTGGAGGCTGGAGGAGGTTGACGGTGGAGATGAACAGTAGCTCGTGGAGTCCCATTTTGCGGTATGCCACACCACTCCCAATGAACATGACCCCCATTTCGACCGTAGCGCTCCAACACAAGTCTTTTTCCTCTATTTTGCAGTACGCCACACCCCTTCCGATCAACATGACCCCGTTTCGACCGTAGGCACTCGAACACAAGTCCGTTTCCTTCTTTTTGTGGTACGCCATACCCCTCCCGATGAACAAGATCCTGTTCCGACCGTGGCCGGTCGAACAAAAGGACGTTTCCTCCGTTCTGCGGTACGCCAGGCCCTCGTTTCGATCGGCCGTTCCGTCCAAGCTGGTTGGCTCTCGATTAACACGACGACGCAGTTTCTCCGTTCCGACCCAGACGGATGGCTGCTGATGAACAGGACGCCGTCGCTGGCTCTCCATGTCCACGAGCCCTGGCCATAAGTATGCGCGAGTAGGCATTCGAGACCCCTCCTGTATGTACGTACGTGGCCGTATCAACCTTCTTGCACCTTGGCTGTACGCACGTGTACATGATTTTAATGGGACTGCTTGACATGCTACGTGCGCGCCTCTACTACGACACGTGCGCGCCTCTACTACGACACATGCCCTACCTTACTCGACGACGGTTCATCGCTGCAGCCTGCAGACAGACCGACCGACCAGTATGTACGTACACGTTCGCGACCAGAATGACGATGCTACGTATGCTTCGACCAGGTGGGTCCCGACTATCAGGAACTTCCTTGTGTGTGAAGATGTAGCTGGTGGGTCCCAGCAGTCAAGGGGGGAATGTTTTTTCGCAAAATATGGTGGCATGTCCGGTGGGTCCCTGCTGTCAGGTGGAGGAATCATTATTTTCCGCGTAATAAGGAGGCACTTCCTTCCTACGGCCGTGGACCCAGCTGTCAGCCTCTCCACGTATATTACTCTTCCGATGGAAGTCGTTCCTTGACCACATTGACGATGCCATGCTGAGAGCACCAAGGTGGTGGACGACAACGAGGCCTAGGAAGGGGACGACGCGGACCCGGGGAAGACGTGGCAGTGGATGCCCACGCGAGAGGAGTACGAGGGTTCACTGGTTCGGCTACGGTGTGAGGCTGTCGTCGCCGCAGGGCCTGGCCAGCGATGGGAGTAGTAGGGGGCGGTGAGGCTTCTACGGCAGGACAGCCGGCCACAGGATGCAGGAGCACGTGGCACGACCGGCGCTGGTTTGGGCGGCTGGAGCAAGAAGACTAGAGGTTGAAGAAACACTACAACCGTTGGATGGACATCTTATGGTCACTGGAGCTAGAATCGTTCATATTGCCTAAGTTGACAAAGCCTGCTGTCCCTGTCAACTTAGTAGGGCCACAAGTCAGCCTCCCACTATGGTGGTTCCCAACTAGCAGGGGGAGTATTTATTTTTGTGTATGTTGACCACGCCACGCCGAGCGCATCCAAGGTGGTGGACGAGGGCGAGGCCCTGGACAGCAACGACCCGAAGATGGGAAGACGCGGGAGCGGAGTCGCAGACAGAGAGGTGTACGAGGGGCAACTGGTTCTGCTGCGGTGTGGTTCGGCAGTCGGTGGAGAAGAACATGAGGTGTGGATGGGTGGAGGGATGGCCTGGCCGGCAGTAGGGTAGCGCTTCATAGTGAAGCGTGCTAAGCAGAGCTGCTAGCAGTAGGAGGCGGGAGCCGGTGGTCCCGGTGGCACTGGAGGAAGAAGACAAGAGATTGAAGATGGATGCCGATCATTGGATATAAATCCAACGGCTAACGATGTCAGAATCATTTGTTGACTAAGTTGACAACGACTTGTGTTGGTTTCGACCAATTGGCCCAAATTTCAGCCTAAAAAATGTGGCACATATTCAACCCATTTTTTCAGAATTTATAGTCAGTTTGATCTTTTTTTTTGAGAATTATAGTCCATTTGCTCGACTAGGTGAACAAATAATGTAGCGTCCATGCGACCCATTTTTCTAAAATTGCAGCCCATTTTCACCTTCTCGAAATACACAAATTTGCTGGGCTGGCTGAATAAATAATGTAGCATCTGTGCGACCCATTTACTTTTTTCCTAAAAAATTACAGGCCATTTGCACTTTCTCGAAATTCACGATTTTGCTGGGCTGGTTCTAATTATGATGTTGGGTTGGGCGCAACAATGTTATCAAAAAATAAACAGGGGCTGAGCATTTTGTTATAAATATATTTAAATAATAAGTGATTTATTATTACATTGTTCCTTAAATCTTACCAAGCTTTTGTACACAATCACCAAGATTTTTGTTGCCTTAATGTAATAAAATCCAGGATTTTATTGTTAATAAATTATTTTTATAAGTTAATAAGATGTGGGATATTGTTTTCTTATATATGTAAGTATCTGTTAAATATATGATGACAATAACAATAATATATAATAACATATAAAATAATTTAAATATATATAATATAGTTAGAAGGGAAACATAAGTTGGACCAGGTGTTCATATTCTTATATAGAAAAATAGAACAGACATATGTGTTTTCTACAGAAAAATACATAAGTTGGGCTGCCGATGTTTCAGGAAATAAAACCTCGGATGGGAGGTCCATAGGCCGATCGATACGTGATGGCCCTCAAGAAAATACAAACCGGCATGTCATGGGCTGCGCATGTTAAAAAAGAAAGCCTAGATGGGGCAACCCACAACCCAACTGATAATTGTTGCCCCACTGATAATAAATGATACCCGCCAGCTCCCCGGCTTCGTTGTAAATTTATCTCCTCTAGTAACTACGTTGAAGCACCTAAAAAATGTAACTATATTGACAAACCCGTGGGCCCCAATGTCAGTATAGCATTAGGAGGAAGTATTTTTTCAATGAGCCACTTGCTTGCATACGGCCATAGACGTGGTGGGCCCTGACTGTCCGCCTCTCTAGGTACAATCCTCTCCAGATTCCTCTCGTTTGTTCAGCATGTTCACAACGGCAGACAGTGGCGCCGCGGCGAGTGCACAAAGGCGCATGACGAGATCGAACCACCTAGGGCACTGCTTTATTTCTACCAAAACTACTGAACTAGCCCAGTGGCAAAGTGACACCGCCCGACCGCTATTTCCCCCGGGATCGATTCCACCTGATGCAGGGAAAATATCTCCAATTTTTTGCCTCTACTATTAGTAACATGTGGGTCCCCATTGTCATCTACACACACCATGTACAACACTTGCCAAAACTTCGTCCCTCATTTTCTCTATTTTTCGCACACTCGACATTGTGTGGGCATTTTGGAAATAGCATATCTTTTTGACTATGCATCATATGAAGATGTGCTATGCATGAATGTTGATCAGCATGATGTTAACTGGCTGGTAGTTCCATTTTCGACCATGAATAAAACTTCCAACATGATGTTATCCCTGTTTGAAAAGGGCGTGTTAATATAAATGCTCCGCCTCTAAAAGGTACAGTTTCTTATCTGAAACTGAACTTGTAGTTTCTTATCTGAAACTGAAACTTGCAGTTTCTTCTATGAGAATCACATTGTATGCACTTTTATACTCCTATGAAACTACATTTTTTAAGTGCTAAAAATATATCTCTGGAATTCATAAAATACTTCATATGCTCAATATTGCAAATCTGAAATTCAAAAGACATTCATATATGAAAGTGGTCTCAAAATACAGAACATAAAACACAATTCACAACTTGCAAAAACTGACAACCCTAAGCTCCTCCTGACAATTCACAACCTGCCCGACTATT